>NC_083765.1:46245583-46470583 GCF_963514075.1 Conger conger | reverse complement strand
TCTCTGAATCTCTCCGTTCTTGGCGCTAGAAAAATGATAAAACCCCTGAAGTGGGGGGGGGAAAGAAAAGAAATTCAGGTGCAATGTTTCAGAAGTTAGATGCCAATATTTATGCAGAAATTTGATCTGTCCGGATATAAAAGATAGGGGAAAAGCAAGCGCACACACACAAACAGACACTCTTCTTCTCCCTCTCCCACACACATACACACACACGGCAGCAGGTATGTGCAGACGCTGTGCATCAGGACTGCAGGTATGTGCAGACGCTGTGCATCAGGACTGCAGGTATGCGCAGACGCTGTGGATCAGGGCTGCGGGTATGCGCAGACACTGTGGATCAGGGCAGCAGGTATGCGCAGACACTGTGGATCAGGGCAGCAGGTATGCGCAGACGCTGTGGATCAGGGCTGCAGGTATGCGCAGACGCAGTGGATCAGGGCTGCGGGTATGCGCAGGTATGCGCCGGCTCCCACAGTGACTGGGGCCCTAGTGCAGTGGGTACAGCGCAGCCACCCTGGGTGGGGCTAATTGGGCTCATAGAGGCTAAGAATAGCAGGGTGACGGGGACAGGGTGGCGGCAGGAGATCTGAGGCTGGCCCCTGAGGCCGGGGGGGCAGGAAATGTGCCGGGGGTCCTACCAGGGACACGGTGTGCTGACCCCCCTCACACACACACACCCAGAGATACGCGCTCTCATCACACAGACACTTCCTGTCCACTGACCCTTAAACAACACAACCAGAGACCGGAGCACTGCTGCACTCAACACTGTGGGCCCTGTCAACAATACACACACACACACACACACACACACAAATGTACCACCATTCTCTCACATTTGCTATCTAATCTCAAATATACACACACCCTCTCTCACTCAAGACCACGTGCGGTGGCTTAGCACAGCGGAATCCCCTTTAACATGACGAGGCATCGCTCACATAAACGCTGCCTCTAGAGAGGGGGTTTAAGAGTGAGGTATGAGAGAGAGAGAGAGAGAGAGAGAGAGAGAGAGAGAGAGAGAGAGAGAGAGAGAGAGATCCCAAGGCGACCTTTACAGGGAGCGTAGAGCCTTTTAACCAACACATCCACCACCTCCACCCGCACCCCTCACCAAAAGCCTAAACACCTCTCCGAACTGAAACCCCTCCCACACTGTAAACCCCACTCCTAGCTGAAACCCCTCCCACACTCTGTAAACCCCACTCCTAACTGAAACCCCTCCCACACTCTGTAAACCCCACTCCTAACTGAAACCCCTCCCACACTCTGTAAACCCCACTCCTAACTGAAACCCCTCCCACTGTAAACACCTCTCCTAGCTGAAACCCCTCCCACGCTCTGTAAACACCTCTCCTAGCTGAAACCCCTCCCACACTCTGTAAACCCCACTCCTAACTGAAACCCCTCCCACACTCTGCAAACTCCACTCCTAACTGAAACCCCTCCCACACTCTGTAAACCCCACTCCTAACTGAAACCCCTCCCACTGTAAACACCTCTCCTAGCTGAAACCCCTCCCACACTCTGTAAACACCTTTCCTAACTGAAACCCCTCCCACACTCTGTAAACCCCACTCCTAGCTGAAACCCCTCCCACACTGTAAACCCCACTCCTAGCTGAAACCCCTCCCACACTCTGTAAACCCCACTCCTAACTGAAACCCCTCCCACACTCTGTAAACCCCACTCCTAACTGAAACCCCTCCCACACTCTGTAAACCCCACTCCTAACTGAAACCCCTCCCACACTCTGTAAACCCCACTCCTAACTGAAACCCCTCCCACTGTAAACACCTCTCCTAGCTGAAACCCCTCCCACGCTCTGTAAACACCTCTCCTAGCTGAAACCCCTCCCACACTCTGTAAACCCCACTCCTAACTGAAACCCCTCCCACACTCTGCAAACTCCACTCCTAACTGAAACCCCTCCCACACTCTGTAAACCCCACTCCTAACTGAAACCCCTCCCACTGTAAACACCTCTCCTAGCTGAAACCCCTCCCACACTCTGTAAACACCTTTCCTAACTGAAACCCCTCCCACACTCTGTAAACCCCACTCCTAGCTGAAACCCCTCCCACACTCTGTAAACACCTTTCCTAACTGAAACCCCTCCCACACTCTGTAAACCCCACTCCTAACTGAAACCCCTCCCACACTCTGTAAACCCCACTCCTAACTGAAACCCCTCCCACACTCTGTAAACCCCACTCCTAACTGAAACCCCTCTCACCGTCCCTAAACTCCTCTCCTAACTGAAACCCCTCCCACACTCTGTAAACCCCACTCCTAACTGAAACCCTTCCCACCATCCCTAAACCCCACCTCCACTGGAACCCCTCCCACACTCTCTAAACCCCACTGGAACCCCTACCACTCTATTCTCCAGGCTAACCCCTCCCCTAGCATTAAAGGGAATACCCTCTAACTGCCTGCAAGCAGCACAGGAGACAAATACACTGAGAAATCCCAAAATGGAGGACTTCCCATTTGCTCAGGGACCCCCCCTTGTGTCACACTGCTCTGACCACCAACCCCCACCAATACTCATAGCACACACATGCATGCACACACACAGGGCTGCACACCCGCACACACAGAGACACACAGAGACACATACACACAGGCTTTCAGATTCACACACACGCAGACTCGCTCAGACACACACGCACACGCACGCGCACACACGCTTGCAGACACAGACACACACACACAGGTTCACACACACATGCAGGCTAGCAGACACACACATACAGACACAGACACACGGGTTCATACACACATAGGCTTACAGATGCACGTACGCGCGCACGCGCACACACACACACACACACACACACACACACACACAGGCTAGAAGTGGCAGGATCTGCAATCTGGGCACAACACAGACACCCCACTCTGGACTGCCGGAGAGGCGGGACCTAAAGGTGAGACCAGGCCACCTATGATGAAAGCAAAAGCACTGTGACAGGGAGAGGGGGAGAGGGAGGGAGAGCAGGGGAGATAATGCCTGTTAGAGAGCGAGAGAGAGCGAGAGACACAGAGAGGGGGAGAGAGTGTGTGAAAATTAGAGAGGGGGAGAGAGCAACAGATAGAGGGAGTGCAAGTCAGAACCAGACAAAGAGTGAGAGAGAAAGAAAGAAAGGGAGAAAGAGAGAAAGGGAGATAGACTGGGAGAGTGAGAGAGGGAAAGTGAGAAAGAGAGAGGGATAGACAGTCTTATCTTCCGTTTCACTCAATTGTGAATCCTTGCCTTATGGAGAGAGCTGATCACATTTACCTCAGGAGTGCCTTCACCTCACACAACCCCAAACTCGGCAGAGACTGTGAAACACGCTGCACTCTCTCCCTCTCTCCCTCTCTCCCTCCCTCCCTCCCGTGTCTCGAGGGGGGGCAGGGAGGGCTTTCGGAAATGCAAACGCACCCACTGAGCTGCGAACAAGAGTCGCTGAACTGAGAGTCAGCCGGGAGCACGCAGAGCGGAGAGGGGGGGAGAGGAGAGAAGTCGGAGTCGGACCAGGCAGCCTGGCTCAAAGACCCGCTCCACCCAACCCCACCCCACCTTCGACAGCACACGCCCACAACCAGGACCCCAACTGGGTCCTCAGCCGCTCACCACAACAGAATGGACAGCTGCCAAAGCAAATTCAGCTATGAATGTTTACCCATAAGCACTTGTGTGCAGGGGGGGATTGTGGGTGGAGTGGTGTTGAGCGTCGTGCTGAGCCAGGTGCTTTTACCTGAAGTGACCGGGTAAATACCCAGCACTGAACATGGAGGGAGTGTAAAAATGTTAAGTTGCACCATTTCCTCTGGATGAGGACGCCTGTCACGTCAATGTGACAGTAAAATACTACAAGGTGGAGACTCAGGGCAGCTGGGAGGCATAGCTTTAACTTTCAGCGACATCTTTTTACACCCAGTACAGGAGCCCATAGTGATGCTTCATATACACACACAATCACACTCAGGTGCACACACACATACACGCACAAATACACACACTCACACCCATGCGCACACACATACATGCACAAATACACACACTCACACCCATGCACACATGAGCACACACATACACGCACAAATACACGCACTCACACCCATGCACACATGAGCACACACATAGACTAGTGGGCTGAATAGAATCTTTCAGCCAAGTTCCTAGCCAAGGTTTTTATTCTTAATGCATATTTATAATGACCTATCAAGTATTAATTGAACCTCCCAGTGTAAAAACTCAGGAAATGAATCCTTAGTTTTGAATGTTTGCATTTGCGGAAAGCCTCAAAAGAAAGGAAATTAAATTGATCAGCCCTAATGCTAACATCATCGAGGTATCAGCACAGATCTTTGAGAACATTAATTGTATATACTGCATACAACATTATAAAATGTATTCCCACAGAGATAATTAGTGATTTGTGGGTGACACTATCATTGAGTGACTGTGAATGTACAATAGTTAGCCAAGACTTTGTTTAATTGGCCATTACTTTTGGAAAAATGTTAATTATGTATAGGCCCATATACGTACATACAAGAGGCTATATAACTGCTGCTACACTTATATAGATATGACATACAGTAGGCCTGTATGAATGAGATCATTGAAATATACACTCTATACTGTACAATATACACTTTATTGAAGGATCTATCAGTTAATCACACTAGTTTAAAAATTGTATGCTATGTGCCGACAGTGAGAGTGATACAAGATATGTGCTTCCAAAGGGGACACATTCGACATGTTGAAAATACATCATGCTTCAGAAAAGTGCAAAATAAGTATATCGCCTCAAAATTTTATACGCAAAATTGCCAATACACTTTACAGTGCACTACTCTTAAGATTACTCATTCTTTGTGAAGTTTGAATCTTAAACAATCAAGTGGTGACAAACATTGTTTGAGGTAGAGTAGATATTGTACATGGCTGTAGCGTGTTATCGGAGATCAGTGCTCATGCCTTGACGGAGAGAGCAGGCTGATATTAGCGTTAGGGGCTGATCAATTTAATTTCCTGTCATTTGAGGCTTTCATTACACTACATTACAGTCATTTAGCAGACGCTCTTATCCAGAGCGACGTACAATAAAGTGCACATCAGAACCAGGGACGAGTGCACTGAAGACCCGAGAGGAAGGCACAGCTCCAAGTCCTCCAGTGAGCACACATAAAAACTGAACCTCAGAGAGTACATCAACTTTCCAACTGGAACTAGCAGCTAGAACACCCCGAATACTCAAATAATTACACATGAGTGCAGTTATAACCTTTCAGCAAATGCAAACATTTCAGTTAAAACTGTTTTTTGTGATTCATAAAATAGTTATCTGATGAGAGTTAAATAAAAAAGTCTCCCTTGGATCACCAAGAAATGGTTTCTTTGCAATGGTCTTTAAGGTTTTGGAAAGAAAAGCAAAAAAATCAAGGCCATGCTATGCTCCTTCTCTCTGATACAGGACTACTAATATTCAATGCTGAAGAACCAGGTAATATCATTGAAAACCGCAGTGTATGGACTGTTCAGCCACTTAGCACAGCCATTGTTCCCATTCTCTCTCTAGCAAGCCCTCTGTCACAAGTACACATCCACACGGACAAAGACATTGTATTCCCCTTTTCAAACAGCTCAGCCCTGTGGAACCAGCGGGCGAGTCACCGATGGCCAGGCCAGGGTAAACAGGTACCGCGCTGGGCGAACAGGGCTGTTGATCCAGTAAACAGGTGCAATTCAGCGCAGGGAACACGACACGCACACAGTCAGGCTGCAGGCCTGCGGAAGCGAGTGTGTGAGGGACAACGCTGGGCACGGACAATGCTGTCAGTCACCTGTCAGTACAGAGCCAGTATTTCTCAAGCACCTCACCTGGCTGCACACTTCCTTAGGCTGTACCTGCCAAATTTCTAAACTGTGTTTTGTACCGTATGAACGCCTCCGAAATGATTTTATTCTTAATAAATCTAGACTAGACGCAGACAACACTGCCAGTCACCTTAACATTAGTAGAGGAAGGCGATTGAGAAAAGAGCAGAAACACAGTGGTGGTATACGGGGGATAGCGGGTATGACCGAGGCCAGGACGGTTTCCCTAAGACTTGTGCAGCTCTGCTTTACGGGGCTGAGAGGTCAGGAGGACGGAGCAGAGCTAATGTGACAGCCGTGCGATGCCGCTCCAGAGCCCCGTCCATAAAGGCATTCAGGGTCTGGGCTGTGAAGCAGGGTGATGGGAGAGAGGCTGCCTTACAACAACACCCCCACCCCGACAATCCTGAGTGTGTCCAAAATAACAACAACAAAAAAAGGTCAGTGATACTCCCTCAGTGGTCTTCAGACAGTTCTGCAGTTCTGTGCAGTCAGAACCTCACTGTGTCTCTCTGTCAGTCAGAACCTCAGTGTCTCTCTGTCAGTCAGAACCTCAGTGTGTCTCTCTGTCAGTCAGAACCTCAGTGTGTCTCTCTGTCAGTCAGAACCTCACTGTGCTGTAGTCAGAACCTCACTGTGTCTCTCTGTCAGTCAGAACCTCATTGTGCTGTAGTCAGAAACTCACTGTGTCTCTCTGTCAGTCAGAACCTCATTGTGCTGTAGTCAGAAACTCACTGTGTCTCTCTGTCAGTCAGAACCTCATTGTGCTGTAGTCAGAACCTCACTGTGTCTCTCTGTCAGTCAGAACCTCATTGTGCTGTAGTCAGAACCTCACTGTGTCTCTCTGTCAGTCAGAACCTCATTGTGCTGTAGTCAGAACCTCACTGTGTCTCTCTGTCAGTCAGAACCTCATTGTGCTGTAGTCAGAACCTCACTGTGTCTCTCTGTCAGTCAGAACCTCACTGTGTCTCTCTGTCAGTCAGAACCTCACTGTGTTGTAGTCAGAACCTGACTGTGTCTCTCTGTCAGTCAGAACCTCACTGTGTCTCTCTGTCAGTCAGAACCTCACTGTGCTGTAGTCAGAACCTCACTGTGTCTCTCTGTCAGTCAGAACCTCACTGTGTCTCTCTGTCAGTCAGAACCTCAGTGTCTCTCTGTCAGTCAGAACCTCAGTGTGTCTCTCTGTCAGTCAGAACCTCAGTGTGTCTCTCTGTCAGTCAGAACCTCACTGTGCTGTAGTCAGAACCTCACTGTGTCTCTCTGTCAGTCAGAACCTCATTGTGCTGTAGTCAGAACCTCACTGTGTCTCTCTGTCAGTCAGAACCTCATTGTGCTGTAGTCAGAAACTCACTGTGTCTCTCTGTCAGTCAGAACCTCATTGTGCTGTAGTCAGAACCTCACTGTGTCTCTCTGTCAGTCAGAACCTCATTGTGCTGTAGTCAGAACCTCACTGTGTCTCTCTGTCAGTCAGAACCTCATTGTGCTGTAGTCAGAACCTCACTGTGTCTCTCTGTCAGTCAGAACCTCATTGTGCTGTAGTCAGAACCTCACTGTGTCTCTCTGTCAGTCAGAACCTCACTGTGTCTCTCTGTCAGTCAGAACCTCACTGTGTTGTAGTCAGAACCTGACTGTGTCTCTCTGTCAGTCAGAACCTCACTGTGTCTCTCTGTCAGTCAGAACCTCACTGTGCTGTAGTCAGAACCTCACTGTGTCTCTCTGTCAGTCAGAACCTCACTGTGTCTCTCTGTCAGTCAGAACCTCACTGTGCTGTAGTCAGAACCTCACTGTGTCTCTCTGTCAGTCAGAACCTCACTGTGCTGTAGTCAGAACCTCACTGTGTCTCTCTGTCAGTCAGAAGCTCACTGTGTCTCTCTGTCAGTCAGAACCTCACTGTGTCTCTCTGTCAGTCAGAACCTCACTGTGCTGTAGTCAGAACCTCACTGTGTCTCTCTGTCAGTCAGAACCTCACTGTGTCTCTCTGTCAGTCAGAACCTCACTGTGTCTCTCTGTCAGTCAGAACCTCACTGTGCTGTAGTCAGAACCTCACTGTGTCTCTCTGTCAGTCAGAACCTCACTGTGTCTCTCTGTCAGTCAGAACCTCACTGTGTCTCTCTGTCAGTCAGAACCTCACTGTGTCTCTCTGTCAGTCAGAACCTCACTGTGTCTCTCTGTCAGTCAGAACCTCACTGTGTCTCTCTGTCAGTCAGAACCTCACTGTGCTGTAGTCAGAACCTCACTGCTGTGCTGTGCAGGTGTTCTCTGGCTGTGAGCAAAAGTATTGGAACATGTGACTGACAGGTGCTTCTTGTTGCCCACATGTGTCCGGTTAGATTGATTGGTTAAAAATAAATTGTTCTCAATCTTTACTCTGGGTTTTAGCCTTGGGTTTTGCCTGTGAAGACTGCATTTGTGTTGGAAATGATAAACCAACATGAGAGAGCTGAGAGCTGTCTTTGGGAGAAAAGCAAGCCATTTTGAAGCTTGCTTTTCTCCTGGTGTACTGAGCAACAGACATTGAACAGGTCAACCAAGGAAAACAACAGCAGTTGATGACAGAAACATTGTGAGAACTGTGAAGAAAACCCCCAAAACATCAGTCAGCGACATCACAAACACTCTTTACAGGGCAGGGCGTGAAGGTATGTTGCACCAGTATAAGTTCAAACATAGGCTAAACCGGTTGCACCAACTGATATAGTTCTGACGTAGAGTTATGATAAAACTTATAATTTATACCTACTATGTGTAAAGTCTAAAACAGCCGTTGACATAGGGGATTTGAAGATTGGGAAATTTGTTGGATGCAAAAAATGTAGCGCTATATAAGCTAGCTGCGCATTCTCCCCACTAGCTGATCCATTTAATTTATTTGATGAGACAGACATACACTTGTGCTTTCATTTTGCAAACTGATAGGCTACAGAAAATAACCAACCTTCTCTCTGAATAAAGGATTATATGACTCCATAAATTATAAGGTTATAATAAAAAAATACTTCATTTCATACTAAGTGAATTGTTGGAGAGCAATACATGTCAAAGAAAAAACCCAGTTAAGGCTGTCCAAATACATCAAAAAGCCCATAACGAATCACCAGCTTGAATACGTGGTACAGGCTGTAGGCAGCCGTTGAGGTAGGATAATTTAGCCATCATATTACTTGACAGTAATGTTGTGTTTCCTGATGTTAGATGACATTTCTCAAATAGTTTAAGCATACTGTGAATATATGCTAGCTTACAAAGCTACGCCTTGCATAAAAGGCCAATCAAAAGAGTTTGCTTTAGATGCAGTTAGAAGGCCAATTCGAATGAGGGTGGAGGCACCCTTCAGCAAGGGAGGCCCTGGGCTGTGGCCCCTTCAGCGGGTTGGGCTGTGGCCCCTTCAGCGGGGGAGGCCCTGGGCTGTGGCCCCTTCAGCAGGGGAGGCCCTGGGCTGTGGCCCTTGCATTGGTTTAACAGGGCTGTGTGTGCAGGTGTCATAGGGCTGTGCTCTGGACAGATACTTGCTATGCACAGATACAGGTGACAGAGGTCTCAGTGGCTTGGAGGTTAAAGATGGCCGTGCCGTGTGGTGTCAGCTGTCTTAGCACTGCACTCACAGCAGGAAGCTCAACACAATGGCGGCCCCGACCGTGCCAGGTAATGTCTCCCTCCCTCACTCCCTCACTCCCTCACTCCCTCACTCCCTCACTCCCTCACTCCCTCACTCCCTCACTCCCTCACTCACTCCCTCACTCCCTCACTCCCTCACTCCCTCACTCCCTCTCTCCCTCTCTCCCTCTCTCTCTGTCCCTCTCCCTGTCTCTCACTCACTCTTAACTCATACTCTTACTCCCTCACGGCTTCCGTGCCTTTCTACCTATCCATTCCCGTCTTTCCCTCACACTCACTCACTCCCTCCCTCTCCGTCTCCTCTGTCTGTCACATTCACTCTCCATTTCATTTACTCTCCTTCTCTCTTCCTTGCTCCCTCAGTCTCTCTCCGTCACTCACTCTTTCTCTCTCTCCCCCTCCCTCCTTTTCTCTCTTCCCTAACCTCTCTCTCTCTCTCTCTCTCTCCCTCTCCCTCCCTGTCCCTCCCTCCCTCCTCCCCGCCCGGCAGCAGCAGTGCAGCACGGTGACAGGACGGAGAGGTCTCCATTGACCGCTCTCATGCGGTGATGCTGCAGCAGGGGCCACACAAAGCCTCAGCCGCTAAAGATGTTCTAATTGACGGCATGAAAGAGCGGGAGGGAGACGGGTCAATTACGGCAGGAAATTGAGAGCAAGCGACGAATACAAACGGGCCATTTTCCCCCCGTTCAGCGAGCGGTGCACACATGGAACCCCTCCATTTAACTGGGGGGGCTCAGTCAGAGATATAGTCTCCGCCTGATACAATTAAGCATGCATAATAGAAAGCGCTTTGTAATAAGAGTTCCCCATCTCCCTCCTCTCTCCCTCTCTCCTCTCTCCTCTCTCCTCTCTCCTCCTCTTCTTCTGAAGCTGAAATGACATGATTCTTCCCGCCGAGTTGGCCGATATATTTTCCTACAGCGATGCAGACCCTCCCCCCCCCCCGGCACCATTTACAGCCGGAGGGAACACAGGTCAGACGCCACGTTCGGCTCGACAATGCTGGTGTTCAGAGACCACCTCCTCTGTTCGTCTCCCATTGGTGCAGGGGTCCAGGCGTTGTGACTGGACAGGGCTGCTTTAGCCACTCCCACGCGGCTCATACGGATCTATAAAAGGCCTCCACACGCCTCCACCCAGAACCGCTAACCTTCAACATGGCAGCCATTAGTCCCCTCTAAACCAGGCCCTTGATAGAAGCTCCAGACAAATCTTCAACAGATCTGGCCACTAATTAGACAAGACAGTGGAGGAGGGGGAGAGGGAGGGGGGTGTCTGGTCGCTATGGCGATGGGAGTCAAAGTGATAGACCTCTTTCTGCAGCTCTATAATCCCACCAATCAGCCTCAGCACATGGACATAGCACAAATATGTCTGATCCTCCTCTAGGCTACTGATCACAACCAAACCACACCATCAGTGCACATCAACTAGTCCAGTGCTTCATCTCTCTCTGCATGTTATTACCACCACAATACACATATGAAATTTCATTTTATGTGTACACTTATTCCTACTTCTTCATTTTACTGAAAATAACACAATAATAATGTACAATTGTAAATTGTTTTATATGCGACTGGTGTGAAGTTTGGGGCTTTTTATTTGTCTTTTTTGAAGGGGCCACATTGCTGCTATACCTAAGGATTTCTGTAGTATCGTCGGACTGATGCCTTCACAGTTCCTTTAAACACGCTCAATATTACAGGCAATATTTACAGTGATGAAGGAGCAGAGCGCCTCTCCAATCTCCACAAGCCCCAGAAGAAGAAAGGCCTCTGTGGAACATGAGCCCTGACAGGCAGCCACATTTCACACACACCCGCACGCATTCATCTGCAGCCAGCTACCGACACACTGACAGAGAGAGGAGGAAAAAGTGCATCAGAGAGAGGGAGGGAGAGCAGAGGGAGGGAGAGAGAAAGGGAGAGAGGGAGGGAGAGCAGAGGGAGGGAGAGAGAAAGGGAGAGAGGGAGGGAGAGAGAGAGAGGGGGAGAGGGAGGGAGAGGGAGAGAGAGAGAGGGGGGAGAGGGAGGGAAAGAGAGAGCGAGAGGGAGAGGGAGAGAGAGAGAGAGAGAGAGAGAGAGAGAGAGAGAGAGATAGAGAGAGAGGGGGAGAGAGAGAGGGGGAGAAGGAGGGAAAGAGAGAGGGAATGTGAAAGGGAGAGAGAATGAGAGGGAGTGAGAGTGGAGAGAATAAGAGGTAAAGAATGAGGAGAATGAGAGAAGAAGGGGGGAGAGAGAGCAAGAGTGAGAAGGAGAGAAACGAGAGAGGGAGCGAGGGAGGGGGGAATATGAGAGAAAGAAAGAGAATGAGAGAGCAGTGAGAGAGAGAGGGACAGGGGGGAGAGAGAGAGAGACTGAGACTCAGACAGAGATGACAGACGATTCTTCAATCAGGGTTACGTAAGCTCAATCAGTCAGGCCTGGGGAGTGAGCTGTGCCCAGGCCCTGTGTGTCTACACCAGACCAGCATTAATCCTCTCAGAGTGTGCACATTATATAACCACTCTAATCTACTGCATCAAGACGGCCACCAGTGTGGACTATGACCCCTGCAGGCTCTCTCTCTCTCTCTCTCTCTCTCTCTCTCTCTCTCTCTCTCTCTCTCTCCCCACCCACACTCTCCCTCTCTCTCTTTCTCCCCCCACACGCTCTCTCTCTCTACCTCCCCCCCTCTCTCTTGCTCTACCTCTCCCCCCTCTCTCTCTTGCTCTACCTCTCCCCCCTCTCTCTCTTGCTCTACCTCTCCCCCCTCTCTCTCTTGCTCTACCTCTCCCCCCCTCTCTCTCTTGCTCTACCTCTCACTCTCTCAAGCAAGCACACGCTTTACAACTCCTTTCAAACTGTACGCACACTTTTTCTTTCTTTTTTTAAACACACGCAACAGACACTCACTGTCTCTCTCTCGCATTCACACCCTCAAATTACATGGAGGTCTGACTTGACATACCAAGGCCACATCTAACACGGCACCATCAAATCCATCTTGCTATTTATTTATTCTTCTGCACAACTGTACAATTCAGGACAGTTATACAGAACAAATATTTAATCAGTGTGCAGGAGAGGTTTGGAAACCCCAGGGGGCTTATGCTGGAACCTCACCTCAAAAAGTACATATACATGATTTTATTTGAAGCATACAACTAACATTTTTTAAATTACTACATTCTCAATCTCCCTCTTGTACAAACTACAGCACTTAATACATAAACCTACTACATACATTTAACTACTGATATTGATTGTGACACTGAACATGGCAGACGATCTGCTCCTCTCCCAAACATGAAGGTTTGTACTTTGGTAAATCTTCCTGCTGAATCCCTAGAGGTCAGCGTAACACCCGAATGCACGAGTGCGTTCTGCAGGACACCATAGCTCTGCAGGGTTCTGGGGTGCGCAGGAACCCTTCCTCTGCGAACAGGTAACAAAAACAAACGTGATGTCACAGTGATCTGACAGGTCTGACCAACCGGGCTGAGGGGGCGTGTCTTACTAAAATTAAAAGGAGCGATAAGTTAAAGTCCCTTTGTCACTCAGTCCTGTGCAGTTTTACACAGGCGTGCACTGGTGGGGGTTTAGGATTATGGGCGGCGGCTATGCAAAGCATGGCTCAGCCTCGAGCCAGGGCGCCAGCAAACCCACTCTGCAGGAACGACCGTGTCTGTCACCCCACATCCCACCCCACACCACACCCCACCCCACACCACACCCCACACCACACCCCACACCACACCCCACACCCCACCCCACACCACACCCCACCCCACACCACACCCCACACCCCACACCCCACATCACACCCCACACCACACCACACCCCACACCCCACACCACACCACACCCACCCCACACCACACCCCACACCACACCACACCCCACCCCACCCCACCCCACACCACCCAACACCACCCCACATCCCACCCCACACCACACCCCACACCACACCCCACCCCACCCCACCCCACACCACCCAACACCCCCACCCCACATCCCACCCCACACCACACAACACCCACACCCCACATCCCACCCCACACCACACCCCACACCACCCAACACCCACACCCCACATCACACCACATCCTGCACCACCCAACACCCACACCCCACATCACACCACACCACACCCCACCCCACATCACATCACACCACACCCCACCCCACACCACACCCACCCCACACATAACCCAACACCCACACCCCACATCCCACCCCACACCACATCCTGCATCACCCCACACCCACATCCCACATCACATCACATCACCCCACATCAGAGCTCTCTCTCACCCCATGGCCCACATCACCCCCACACCATGCAGCTCTTTCTCACCGTATTAAACACACTGCAGTTTCCTTTAACAACACCCCTGGGGTATCTGGCTCAGAGCACCTCAGTCCCCCCCTTGTGCTAAACCCACCCACGCACACCAGCAGCGCCCCCTATCTCTGCCTCCCAGATTACAGCTGCCATTACCCTCTCAGAGTGCCAAGGAGCGCACCCAGGGGTACAGGGTGAGCGTGTGTGCCTAGCTGTGTGGACTCTTTAGCCAAACAGGGACTGTTCCGGGTTTTACTAAGTGCAGTCTTCCAGCTCACTCAGTTATGCCCCCCGTAATACAGGTGCCTCCACACTGCTACATGCTCCACATATACATTTACTGAGACAAACACTTCAACAGCGTGAACGTATGGTTGGTCAACACTGCACGTCATCACCTGGTGTGAAGAACTCTGACACAGAAAACATCAGAAGAGTGAAGGGTAATCGATTGAAGTGCGTACCTAAAAGTACAAAGTACTTTCTTTTTTATTTTATTTTTATTTTTTTAGAGAGGGCCCTGGTCAAAAAAATATGCATTCTGGCACAAACCCTGACTGGACGTGGCTATCGATCGGCCGATCCCCCATGAATGGGAATGAAGTTGGTTGACAGCTGCCGTGGCTGCATCAGAGGTGACCTCGTTCGCTTCAGAAAGACTCTGGTTGATCCAGGGGTTAACCGCCCATCAGCCGAAAGGTTGAGGGTGTCGACCCGGCCTGGGTTTAAAAAGCTCAACTCAAAGCCCGCCATGGCAGCGACAGCTGAGGTGGAGATTTGCACATAAACGCACGGAGAGAGCGGCACGCTGAGCAGGCCTGTGTAACCCCGGGCCTGGGGGGGCATTATCCACAGGCTTCTGTCACAGCTGGGCTCATCACCGACTCATTCTGCGGATCGGTATTCCCCCTAAAAACACCTTCTGCATTCCTAACCAGCTGTGAGATGTTTTTAACCAGTTTTGAGAAGTTCCTAACCCGTTGTGAGAAGTTTCAAGTTAGTTGTGAGAAGTTCCTAACCAGCTGAGATGTTCCTAACCAGCTGAGATGTTCCTAACCAGCTGTGAGATGTTCCTAACCAGCTGTGAGATGTTACTAACCAGTTGTCTGGTGATTTTTAGAGCTGGTAAACTTGCTCTAACTTAGCCAATCAAAACTCTCTCAGGAGCGATAGCTCCTCAGTTGGTAAAAATGCCTTGTCCCGTTTTAAAGCGCTGGATAGTTCTACCCACAGAGAGGCTCAGAAAGCAGCCTCGTCTTCGCTGCAAAGTGACGACAGCATCATGACGTAATTTGAGCTGCACCTGTAGCCAGTTTGGAAAGGGGGGGGGGGGGGGCGCATTCTTCCTCCGCAAACACTGGAGATGGAAAAAATGTTGTCGGGACATAAGGGGGGTGAGTGGTTCTGCTACCAAACCGCGCGGCCAATAAGGAATACCAAAGCTTGGAGGGAACTCAAACTGAAGGCGTCTCATCTCAGAGCTTACCAGAGAACATTCCAGAACATTTTACTCAGAATGAGCTTCATCACCCAAACCAGCCCCCCCTCTCCAAAAAAAAAAAAAAAAGGAGTCTATCAAGAATGCACCACTATAGACTAGCACTGACCTGACCTGACCTTCCCGAGCTGTAGCTTCTAACCGTCTGTCACTGCTTTTCCTGTATCACTCAGACACGAGCGCGTGCACACAAAAACAGGAAGTGGAGGCCAAAACATGGTCTAAAAAGACGTGCGTCTTATTTACAGCCTCCTAATCTCTGCCAAGGGGTGTTTATCCTTGGACTTTGGCTCTCCCACCCCCCCATAAGGAGATACCCAAAACTAAAGCACGATTGGTTCAACCCCTTTACACTACTTTCCCCTTCACCAATCAGCAGACAGAACAGCTGGCACTACGGCAACTGATCCTGTACTGTGGAAAGTATTCTCTCCACCCATAGATTACACACAGGCATTCTCTGCACCCAGACGGACACATGCAGGCTTCTTCCCAGAAACCTTTTCTGTCAGAAAAGCACATGCAATGGTTTGACTATGGGCACAAGCCAGAGTATGTGCTTTTGTCTGGCCTGGGATATTTATTAATCAGTCTTCCCTTTGAAAAGAATCTCTCTGTTCCAAAGTACAGTTTCCACCATGAAACTACAAGCTTATGACTGAAGCAAAAACAATTTTGTATTTTTTTTATTTTTAAAGAAGTTGAAAAGGATGTTCTCTCTCAGCTCTGCTAAAGAGCCAAACTGGCTGTGTTCTGGCATGTGTCTGTGGCTTGGTGGCGGAGAGAACAGCCTCATTTAGATCATGTTTACAGCAGCTGAGCCCTTGGCAGCTCTTCCCCTTCTTTTCAGAGTGAAGGTTCTTCGGTGGCTACGCGTTTGAGATGATAAAACCTCCAACGTACAAGTTCATTTCTTTTCTCGATAAACACTCAACAGTAAACACACTCCACTTTAGCCGGCCTTGGCATCATGTGACTTCCCACAGCCAATGAGACCAGACAAGACTAATGTGCTCTGTGTTTACCGAATACATAATTAGGCCCATTTCCCGTCAGTCCTCCAAGACCCGGAGTGATTCCTAGAACACAGATAGCAATTTTAGGCCCCTAAATAGCCATTTTCCGCGATTATTGTCCAAACCGTACACATGCGCGTCAAAATTAGGGCGGGTAGCAGTCCAGGTACGGTATCTGGCCCTGCATGCACGTGCAGGTTTCAGTTCAGGGTTTCTGGCAAGTCAGAAACGTTTTTTCCTCTCATCGACATGCTGGGGTTCCCCCAGCCAAGCAGAAAGGAACAACAATGACACCAACACCTAAAGACAAATGACCGTCCAGTAGCATACAGCGGATGCATGTGGGGGCCATTTCCCCCGCAGAGCCACGGCAACGGGAAGCACGGGCAAAGCGAGGGAGGGCCGTGAGTGCCACGCTGGACAGAAGAGGAACCAATATTTTACAGTCTGACAGCTGGAGCCTCGTGCCCCAAAGACTGAATGTGTGAGGAGGGGAAAGAAAAGGCTACTTTTACATTCGGTAAAAAGTCCTCACTAGGTGACAAATACCTCCCAACTTCAGAATGTCTCTGGACAATAGGGACACCACCAGGGATTTTGGGCCCCAAGAAAAGATCTCACATTGGGCTCACATATTTATTGAGGGCCCCTGTTATAGTCAGGGTCCTTGAAATCATCCTAACCCCCCTCCCTGTGGAAGAACATCACCACTGGAATGTATTGGTTGATATGACAGCCAATCAATAGCTCAGCTATGCAGCTTTCATGAGATACGTCAAATGGAAGCTGCAAGGCCATACTGCTGATTGGCTGTAATAGCAACACCCAGCTCTCACCAGCAGTGATATTCTCATGTGGTTTGGTGGTTCACTCCCACATCATTAAAGAGAAAAAAATAGGATAAGAAAGCTCATATGCTACATGGTAATAACTACTCTTGCGCTCAAAAAATACAATTTGATAAAAAATAAACAAAAGATATTTCCAGCAGAGCAGCAAAATAGGAAATTTGGCAACATAGTGCTGGTAAAAAATATTGACCACATCCTGAAACAGTGACACATTATGACACCTAGATTTCAAAACTGCGCTGGAGTTGTAGCTGAGGCATCAAGCTAATGCGCAGTATCCAGTATCACTTGCACGGTGAACTTGATTTACAATGGTTGACGAATATTATTCCAGCCTGTTCTGGGATTAAGGGTGTGGTCCCGGCCTTGTAGTCAGCTGGAAACATCATTGCTCAGGCTCAACCCTCACCATCATTGGTCAGAACAATCCATTGACTAGAATGGGTGGAGTCACAAACTGAACTGAATAGATAAGGCCACACATTACCTCAGTTACGGAGCTGGTTTGAAATGAAATCTCTCTAATGCCAGTGCGGTGTGCATATCGCACACGCAACACGCAACAAAGGACACACCACACACTACATACACATAGACTCGCTCTCAATCTGTCTCTCTTCCTCTTTCTTACACACCCACGGACACACACGGACACACACGGACACACACGGACACACACGGACACACACGGACACACAGACACACAGACACACAGACACACAGACACACAGACACACAGACACACAGACACACACAGACACACACAGACACACACAGACACACACAGACACACACAGACACACACAGACACAGGCCTTGTGAGAGAGACAGGCTCTGAGAGTAGTCATGCAGGAACAGGAACTGGATCGAGCCGTGCTGTCCACACCACCAGAAGGAAGGAAGCCCTTTACAACAACTAATATTAAAGGCAGATTTAGAGAGATAGAGATAGAGAAAGTGAGAAAGTCTGTGTGTGTGTGTGTGTGTGTGTGTGTGTGTGTGTGTGTGTGTGTGTGTGTGTGTGTGTGCGCATGCGTGTGCAACCAGTAAGGAACCTGAACTGGCACGGTGACAGGGAAGTGCAAAACTGTGTCATCTCCCTCCCTCCCTCTCTCTCTCTCTCTCTCTCTCTCTCCCTCTCCCTCCCTCCCTAATAACCATTACCCACTTGACACGGCTCATGAGTTAAAAGCAGGCTGGTTCAGCACACAGACCACAGGCCTCACATATGAGCTGACAGCCTTGCTGGAGGCTGCTGCATCCAGGGCAAGTGATGCATCGCTTTCTGCAGTGCTACACCAGTGCAGTAGGGAAGGACGTGACCTTGGGAACAGGTCTGTGTGTATGTGTGTATGAGTGAGAGTGTGTGTGCGTGTGCGTGTGCGCTGTAATTAGATTTAATAGAACCCTATGATCCCTAAACCGATGCTCGATTGCCATTGTACGCGCGAGCAAGACACTGCTCAGTATATCCAGCTGTATATTTGGATACTATTAAAAAAAGAACTGATTTAAAATGTAAAAAAGGATAAGAGCATCTGCTAAAAGCCAGGAATGAAATTCAGCATTCTTGTTCTTATAGCCAATTACCAAAGGCTATACAAACATGGCCAAAAGCAGAGATCACACCAAGTTAGCAGGGTCAAAAGTAGCAGCAATTACATAGCCCTACAACATGAAACACCACAGTGTGAGCAAAAGTGAGGATTGAGGATGCAGTGTTAAATGTAGAATTAAAGGTGGTATTCAACACAGAATCAATGCACAAGCTCAGGACCGGTTTAACCAAGATGCTGTTGAGATTCATAGATCAGAACACACATCTTGGGGAACCAAGACTGCTGCACTTATCTGGTGAGGGGACTGATATTCACCATCAATCTCCAAGACCATGCCTTCCTAAAGGGCCCTGCACTGACTGTCCAAAGCATTTAATGTCTTGTGGAGCTGACAGTCAAACGCAGATTCAGTGGGCTATAATGGAAAATGGCTTTGCTCATGAGAGGAAATAACCAGATCAAATATGTATTCCCTAATGACTTCTCCTGAATCCGTCGGAGTGAATCTGGGCCCGCGCGGGATGAAGGACATGGAGCCAGATTGAACAAGAAAGAGAATCTAGCTCCCCCACTTCAGCAGCGCTCAGCCCTGAAACCAGCGGCAGAGTCAGCACTGACAGGTCAGCTGTGTGACTGTGGGAGAGTCAGTACTGACAGGTCAGCTGTGTGACTGCGGGAGAGTCAGTACTGACAGGTCAGCTGTGTGACTGCGGGAGAGTCAGTACTGACAGGTCAGCTGTGTGACTGCGGGAGAGTCAGTACTGACAGGTCAGCTGTGTGACTGCGGGAGAGTCAGTACTGACAGGTCAGCTGTGTGACTGCGGGAGAGTCAGTACTGACAGGTCAGCTGTGTGACTGCGGGAGAGTCAGTACTGACAGGTCAGCTGTGTGACTGCGGGAGAGTCAGTACTGACAGGTCAGCTGTGTGACTGTGGGAGAGTCAGTACTGACAGGTCAGCTGTGTGACTGTGGGAGAGTCAGTACTGACAGGTCAGCTGTGTGACTGCGGGAGAGTCAGTACTGACAGGTCAGCTGTGTGACTGCGGGAGAGTCAGTACTGACAGGTCAGCTGTGTGACTGCGGGAGAGTCAGTACTGACAGGTCAGCTGTGTGACTGCGGGAGAGTCAGTACTGACAGGTCAGCTGTGCGACTGCGGGAGAGTCAGTACTGACAGGTCAGCTGTGCGACTGTGGGAGAGTCAGTACTGACAGGTCAGCTGTGTGACTGCGGGAGAGTCAGTACTGACAGGTCAGCTGTGTGACTGTGGGAGAGTCAGTACTGACAGGTCAGCTTTGTGACTGTGGGAGAGTCAGTACTGACAGGTCAGCTGTGTGACTGTGGGAGAGTCAGTACTGACAGGTCAGCTGTGTGACTGTGGGAGAGTCAGTACTGACAGGTCAGCTGTGTGACTGTGGGAGAGTCAGTACTGACAGGTCAGCTGAGTGACTGCTGCAGATGCACTGACAGGCACAAGAGCATGTGTGCGCTCATACAAAACACAGAACAAACACACACACACACACACACACACACACACACACACACGTGTGCTCATACAGAACACACACACACACACACTCATAATCCTAATTTTCATTTAAAAAAAGAATCTGGACAGGGGGGTTAAGTATTCAGTGTTTGCGCTAACACTCCGACAGAGCCTTTTAAGTAGTGACAGAAACACTACAGATAACTGCCTTGCTTTGCAGCAGCAGGGGAAAGACAAGCCTCATGTACCCACTAATGGGGCTATCATGTGTCATCAGCGACATACTAATCTGCACCAATCAAGGGGTTTCATTGCGCAGAACGCTTGGCTCCGATTGGCTCCAAAGGTTCTGTGACCAGCAGCACAGTGGCCACCCATTATGGTGCAAACGAAGCCAGGCTCGGACATCGCTTCTCCACGGCAACCCTTTCCCCTCCCTCCTCAACTCCTCAACTCCTCAACTCCTCAACTCCTCAACTCCTCCTCAGCTGCTCCTCAACACCTCCTCAACACCTCCTCAACTCCTCCTCAACTCCTCCTCAACTCCTCCTCAACTCCTCCTCTGGCATCTGAGAGTGACTCATGACATGGCCTCCCTGGAGGAAACGGGTTAATGGCGTTGAGCCTTTTCCTGCCAGCACACCAGACCTAATCCGCTTCTCCTCCTCCGCCCGCTCAGGGCTCATCTTCATCATCATGGCAAATGATGTAGCAGCCTGTCACTCAGACAGCAGCCAGAACAGAACCAGAACAGGCTGGTCAGGGAAGCCAAAAGCCCATGCATCCTCACACGCACCGTGCATCTACCATATGCTAGCCCATAAACAAAAAAGCTGGGCAAACTGACTGTTCTTTTTGTTCCCTTTTATACACAGTATTTGGGGAGGCTATATATTAACTTTCAATGCTGACAGATAACTAGGAATATATATATATATTGAATAGGCGAAGAACTGTAAAGATTAAAACGGCCCATGGTACCACATTATTCATCCAGCCATTAAACATCTTTAGCCAGGGTGCTGGGTACTGCCCTGCTTTAGGAACTATCCGTCAGGGCCACAGCCTTACAGAGGAGACCCACAGTTAGGCAGTCCCCTGCTCAAGGATTAAAACCCCCAAAGCAAGCTCGAATAGACTGCACAGGCAGTCAATAATGTTCTATAAAAACATAGTGGGATCAGGCACAAACTGTGAGGACCCCCAATTCCGCTCAATTTGCCATGGCCATTTATGACTGAGGATACCAACCCAGTGCCTCTTATCCTGCTACAAGCCAGGACATTAAATCAGAGGTGCATGTTCCATTCTGAATATACACCAGTCCAGGTCTTGCATGATATAGGGGTCCCATTAGGAGAGCAGATTAAGAACCCCAGGTAATTACCCAATTTCTGATTCTGAGCAACACATCGACAATACAAAGTACTGCCTTCCCCCAAAAAATGTAACCACACTTCTGTGTTCTGAGACACACGTATGTGACAAAACAGCTTGGGCTCACAGTCTTCTTCTAATTAATATAAAAAACATCCCCCAAAATCATTCCATTTGGAGGTTGGTTACATAAGGCTCAGTTAAAATGGCAATTCTTCAGTCCCATCCATGGCTAACACCGATAGCTTCATAAGGCCTTTCCTAACTAGCTTCATAAGGCCTTTCCTAACATGCAGAGCAGCTCGTAACTCTGATTACCTGATTGCTTGTCACAATACTGTCTCAACCGATCTGATTTAGCAACGCAGTCACAGCATTGAAGCCAGGCAATTCTCTGGCCACCCAAAGAAGCCTCAACACATTTCTTCGCTGGCGGCAAATCATATGATTAAAATAATCATGAATCAGACATTTTCCTCTACCCCCTCTTCAGATTTATTTATTTATAGGCCAACTGCAAAGTTATGTATTAGTCATAAAAAGCTTTGGCACAACACAAAGGCGAAGGAGAAAAGGGAAAAGGATCTATTCAGCACTGAGGGATTCTGGATGCTTGTGAAGGGGAGGTGGACCCATCTTCGGTGGGGGGGGGGGTTAGAAGTTCCATAAAACTCCAAGAATCTTGGCAGGACAGAGCTGAGAGCAAAGATGAAAGGGACTGGTCAAGAAAACACACACGCCTGCCCACACACACACACACACACACAGACACTTGTGCACACAGACACTCTTCCACATGTATACACACATAAACACTGTATATATACTCACTGAGCACTAGGTAGACCTGTACACCAGCTTGTTATTGCAAATATTGAATTAGCCAATCATGTGGCAGCAAGTAAACGCATACAATCATGCAGACATGTTCAAGGGGTTCAGATGTTTTTCAGACCAAATGTCAGGATGGGGAAGAAAGTGATCAAAGTGACTTTGACCATGGAATGAGTGTTGGTGTCAGACAGGGTGGGTTGAGCATCTCAGAAACTGTTGATCTCCTGGGAATTTCACACACAACAGTCTCTAGAGTTTGCAGAGTATGGTGTTAAAAACTGAAAATATCCTGTGAGCAGCAGTTCAGCGGGCAGAAACGTGCTGTTAATGAGACAGGTCAAAGGAGAAGGGCCAGACTGGTCAAAGCTGACAGGAAGGTGACAGTAACGCATAACCACACATTACAACAGTGGTATGCAGAAGAACATCAAGTGTGTGACTGTCAAACCTCTTATGTGGATAGGCTACAGCACCAGAAGACCAATAAGTCAAATAAATAAGTCCAATAAATAATAAAGTGCTCACTGAGTGTACATACAGTGTACACGCGCGCACACACGCGCGCACACACGCGCGCACACACGCGCGCACACACGCGCGCACACACGCGCGCACACACACGCGCGCACACACGCGCGCACACACGCGCGCACACACGCGCGCACACACGCACACATGCACACACGCACACATGCACACACGCACACACGCACACATGCACACATGCACACATGCACACATGCACACATGCACACATACACACATACACACACACACACACACGCGCACACACGCGCACATGCACACACACACATACATACACATACACATATATACACACACACACAAGTATAAGGACCCAAGGACACATAAAACAACCTGAAATTCATTCCAAAACTGTCAATCTGAAATCACTACACATCTAAAAACCAAACGGCAAAAGCATAAATCCTTTGCATCAGCTCTCTGTGTATTAGCGTCTGGGTTCAGCCTCAGGATATTAAGCATCCCCGGCATAAGTGCTTAATACCAATGTCTTCACTATAACACCCCAATCTTCAGCAGGGTACAAACTACAGGGGCTCTAAGACTGCAGGTAAGCTCTCCGCCCACCTCAGTGTCCACTGCAAACATTCCCTGTGACCTGTGGCCTCCGACCCCCTATCTGTTGGAAGGACCTTCTCCTCCGACGTCTATCATTCACAAGGCTTTTTGGACACAGAACTGCTGCTCACTGGATGTTTTTTGTTTTATGTACCATTCTCTGCAAACTCTAGAGACTGTTGCAAATCCCCGAAGATCAGCAGTTTCTGAGATACTCAAACCACCCTGTCTAGCACCAAGAATTATTCCATGGTCAAAGTCACTTAAATCACATTTCTTCCCCATTGTCACATTTGGTCTGAAAAACAGGTGAACCTCTTGACCACATCAGCATGCTTTTATGCATTTAGTTGCTGATTGGTTGATTAAATATTTGCATTAAGAAGCTGGTGTACAGGTCTACCTTATAAAGTGATCACTGGGTGTATAAAGTGACAGACTAGTGTTCTCACAGGATAACCTAAAGCCCAGGAACAATTCACAAAATGATTCCTGATCTTTTATTGCAAGTGTTTATTGTCATGTGTACTTAACAGTTAATTTAGGACAAGGTAATAAATTGCTTTTTATACTGCTGTGTGTACTACTGTGTGTGGGATAGGGGATTGGACATGGCGGAAACGCAGATGGAGGGAGGGGAGAGGAAAGAAGGGAGGGCGGACAGGGGGAGGGAGGGAGAGAGAGACCAGTTTTGTTCTTCCTTGTTGCTGGGCCAAGTCCTGTTCGGAGAGAGTTCATTTTATGACGATGGCTGATGCCAGGAACTGTAATGGTGTTAATCTGCTCCCTGTCTCAACACTCCCCACATACAGGAAAGCAGGGAAGCAAGCGTTCAGCGATTGTCACATACTAAATACACACACATGCAGCGAATGCACTCGCGTACTGCAAGAATGAGTGGGAGAGGAGGAGAAAAAAGACGGGGGAGGGTTTTTAGAAGGGAAAAAAAAGTGAAAACTGCAGTTGGGTCCGTCACGATGAGGGCCCCTCTCTCTCTCTCTCTCTCTGGAGCAGCTTTTGCACACGTCACGTTTGTACGAACCTCAGACACGGAATCAAAAGCAGCGTCTATTTAAAGCCCGCTCCCCCGCCCACCCCCCCTCCACCCTCTCCCGATGTGCAGATCGCTGCTTATTTTTAGACTCCCTTGCTAAATCACAGGACACCCTACCGGACCACGCGTCTGTCTTTCTTTTCTTCTTCTTCCTGCCACCGCCCACTTGGCTTGCCGTCCCGAGAGGAATCTGCCCGCGTCCCCTGGCCTGCCAATCTGCCAAACCTGGGGAAAGTCTCACCGGACACCCCTCCACTACGGTAGGCCAGTTCTCCGACCACCACAGCCCCCCCCCCAAATCACCCAAAGGGCCACCTCTCCTCCCCTCCTCCCACATAGAGCACTCTGGAATGCAGTAAGGTTCACAGGGAGTGTTATTACCGTACTGGCTGTCGCATGTTCAAAATACGGGTTACCAAATCATTTCTGATATTAACCGGTTCTTTAAAGGGCACTGATGTCATTTATCAGGAGAAAAAAGATAATTAACTCAATCACACCCTGCTTTCATTAATTTACATTCAGACACAAGTGGGAATAGAACAACGAACATGTGAGCCTATTAGAATAAGAAAATCAAGTAGGATAATGGTAACCCTGTACCTAGAGAGTCACTGCAAGCCTAACAAATGACACCTCATTGAAGAGCTGGAGATCTGCATCAAGCTGCCATTTCGTCAGGAGCATCAAATCAGGGTTGAAATTAAAACTTAAAGGTCACCAGAAAAAGGGTTGATGGTTTGGTCAGCCACACCAAGCATATACTGTACATTCAGTGATCAGTTTATTAGCTTGAACCAGTCTGGCCATTCTCATGTGACCTCTCTCATTAACATTTTTTCCTAAGAACTGTCGCGCCCTGAATATTTATTTTCATTATTATTTTTTGCACCATTCCCTGTCAACTCTGTATAGAAACTGTTGTGCGTTAAAATCCCAGGAGACCAGCGGTTTCTGAGATTCTCACACCACCGTGTCTGGCACCAGCAATCATTCCACGGTCAAAGTCACTTGGATCACATTTCTTCTGCATCTTATTTTTGGTCTGAACAACAACTGAACCTCTTGACCATGGCTGCATGCTTTTTTGGCATCAAGTTGCTGCCACATGACTGGCTGATTAGATATTTTAATTAAGAAACTCTACAGGTGTCACTGAGTGGGCAGCAACGGTGACAGTCCAAGAAATAACCTTTCTATTGATGATAGTCTTACATCAGATTTTCATGATTTACAAGCCTGACAAATGTATCAAGCATCATCCATTAGCAGCCGGTTCCTTCTGCTTAATTGTGTCTAATGTGCTAGCATTTCCTTTGTGAGCTTCACATTAAATCATTTTCATTAGTACAAAAAGATCAGTTACATTAAATAACGCTGACCATAAAAAACATCCACCTGACTACCACCATCCTTTTTGTTACAACTGCAATTATTTAACTGAAGTGCAAATACTCTTTATGATAATAAAGATTATTGGATTAAACTAAATAATACGGTTCATAAAAAAGACACCCTAGATGATTTTTTAATCTCCCAGAAATATTTTTGTTAAAATGACTGTTATTTCACAAAAACTCGAGATGGCATCAGTCAAAAATAAAATCTTTTACCAAACGATGTTCGTCAATTGGGGAAAAGAAGTGGTTTGGGATAATCGTAGTGTAAAGGTTAGTTCTGTCTTTAATGCTCTAGATGGATTTTTACAAAAGTTAACTCACGGATCTAAATGCTTGTTGTGTGCAACCTAACATTTTCCCAGGTAAAATCCTTTTTGAAATTCAGCGGGGAGTCATAACTACCCTTTTGAATCAGCAGGCTATGTTGAGTCACAGTTATTCTCTGATGGCTGTAAGGGGGCAAAGACATTAATGGTTTTTTCCATTGTCAAAAGACTGTAAAATGTAGTGCTTGTAAGCTGGGGGCGGTGGATGGAGATTTGGGAACCTGGTTTCCTGGTCGGTTGCGGCAGAGGCAGACATCTAACAGGTTTTTCAAATTTTTAAATGACACCTTCCCAATGAACTCCCCATAAACGATACCTACCCAGGCAAGTTTTGTTGCACTATGAGAGTCATAAAGCAGCTATGCTGAACAAGACGATGGCAAGCGAGTCCAAACAAACCTTGGTTAAATATGTATTGTGTTACAAATACTTTTCTGTGCTTGATTGATCTTGCCTGGTGCAATTGAGCCAACCAAGAGGACCAGAAAGGAGGGTTTGATCATGTTCCAAAGCACCAGACAAGCTCAGTAAAGTGTAGAAAAGTATTTGAATCCCAAACAATTAAGTATTTGACCCAGGTCTGATCCCGACAGCTAAACCTAAAGAATTAAGCCACAAACAAAATCTCAACATTGTAACATGTCCTGCTCATCTCTGCTGTTCAACTGTCTAAGGCAGGTTTGGACCTCCATCTTTTAAAAAGAGGAAATTACATAACTGCAAACGGCATTCTAGTCTTGTACAGTAAAAGTCACACAGGCGTTTTCAGACCCCTGCGTTCTGTCGTTTTTATTCTGTTCTTTTCTTCTCATTTAACATAGACTTGACGCCTGAGACAGACAGGCTGACTTCATCGCGGTCGCCATGACAACGCCCGTAGACAATCCGCTGTCAATCCTTGTCACACACTGCAGGGCAGCTCAACGGGCCAAGACCACAGTGGGGGGGTGGGGTAAATATCATCCTACTGTTGCACTAATTCGCTTCTTCACAAGGACGACAGAAAAGAAAACAAGTCCCTGAATACGGCTAGGCCGCCATATTGGGCCGCTTGAGAACAGGGCAGGCAGCAGGCAAGGTCAGGTGAAGAGTTCCCTTTCCTTCCCAGGTTGAATATGGGGACGGTTCTTTAAGAAGCAGCAGTGCAGCACAGAGCGGTGCAGAGCTGGTGAGGAGGCTGCAGGTCTGATTCACAGGCAGGGCACTGCTGCTGTACCCATGAGCCAGGTACTTAACCCAAACCGCTTCAGGAAATATTCAGCTGTGCGAATGGATGCAGTGCAAAAATGTTAACTCTGCAAGTCGTACTGGATAAAAGAGTCTGTTTAATGCCTAATTGTAATGCAATAATGCAACCTTAAGAGGCCGCCATGATATCCCAATGCTGATAAAAAACATCCCAAGAGCTAATGTGATGACAAGCAAATGCACAACACTATTGAACAATTAATCTGAGTCAAAATGTATTCACTTAATTTTGGTATTTCAGGTTATGGGTGCCTCTGTACACACTGAAACCAATGCCTCAGTATAGCAGTTCCAGCACACACACACACACACACACACACAGACATACGCAATCCAGGTGCTCGTCATTCTTGCCTGCATATTACACACGTTTCTGGCGGGGACTCAAACACACAACCATCTGGTCTTCCAGTTTCCGCACTGCTTAGCCTCAGGAACAGTATTGACAAGCCGCTACATAAACCAGCGCCACTACAAACGACCCCAGGTCAGTACACATAGTATAGCCTACCACCTACGGCAAAATCAATGTCTGCTGTTAATTAGAGCAAAAGTGAGCAAAGGAGAAATGAACACTGTTTAAAGCTTTAATAAAGAGGCGATGAATGGGAATACATGGGGGGGAAACAGGAAGAGGTGACGTGCACAGCCTGGTTGCCAGACCATGTTTACACTGCACAAGGCTCATTCACTATAATAGACAAGCACGGGGCAAAGGCTCTTTGTACTCTGATTACGAGAAGGAAACCGTGCATCCCTTTGACTTAATGCGCACACAATTTTCTCTGTGCATTTAATCAGGTGGCATTTCATTTTTAAAGGGTGGTTTTGGTCAGTTTTGTAATTGTAATTCAAGGATGTTTTGTCTTCTGATTGCAGTGCCATTTCTGCTGATTGTCTGTCCATTGCCTTATAGTAGCCTAAACACAGAAACGCCATTGGCACCTACGGTATAAATAGTATAAATAACGGGTCATCCGTTCCTGTGAAGACGGGGATAAATCTCTCTACTGCTTTAGTTCGTGCTGGGTGCTGCCAACAACCCAAGTCTTTAGCCAGCCAGAAATGACGGGAATAAGAAAAAAAAAGAAAAATTACACATTTACTTTTATTCCCAAAGAAATGTGACAAGGAAGCCAGACACATTTGTTGGATCATACTATGCATAGCCGACACAGGATAACATGAGCCGTATTAAAAATGCTTGCATTAAATGCTTGCTTTTTCGCTGTTTGCTTTCTTGCCGTGTGCCCATCGTATTGTTTACCATAGCCTACTCATTACAAACTGAACAGAACATCAATTTCAGAACATTTCAAAACCCGCTGATGAAAAGTCATGTTTGCCGCGAAAGTCTCCGGGCAGCTCGGCTTCGTTTCCCGGCAACGACGGAGCCTGTCAATCCAGGGAGAAGGCGCTGGAGGTGGCAAAAGCCCCAGCCTCGCGCCACACAAGAGATTCTTCGCTCTGAAATATTCATGATGGCGCTCGGCGCACGCTGCACTATGAAAGCAGGATCTGGTTTCAGTTTTCCCTTTTAATGTCTCCGGCGTATAGCCAAATTGCTGCTGCCTTCGTGAGCTGTTGAGCTGCGCACTTAGATCACAGTTCTGTGACTCGGACTGATCAGCGTCGCTTCCACAGCCCTGAAAGCGCCTCTCTGTCACTGCACTTACATGACCTGGTCCCGTGGAAACACAACGATGATAAATTAAATAAAGGCAATGCGTGTAATTACAAGACGTACAGGGCGGTTCAGTGACAAAAATAAAACCCGGGGTAAGGATGTGCCAAGCGCTTATAAATCGGCAACAGATTTGCTGTGTGTTTGGGAAGTGGAGCCAAATCCATTCCCTGCGGGTTATTTACTTTCTGGTTGAAGTGTATATCCAACATACTTGTTAAATGGGGGACACACATGGGGGCAGTGTAGCATAATGGGGTCGGAAACTGGGCTTGTAGCATAAGAGGCCGCGGGTTTGATTCCCAGCTCAGACGCAGCCTGCTTCAGTAAAATTCCAGCTGTATAAATGGACTGTACGTAAAAACGTCTGTGGAAACTGCTCTGGATAAGGGCTGTTTCTAAATGCGAGAATCATATGTTAAAGTGATAACTGACAAACCAGCACTAGGTCCTCTTTAAGCTTGAAGAAAAGGCTTTCCGGAATGTGTCAGTGTTCTAGAACACCGTTGCTTTAATTAACCAGTTGTTACATCAGCACGGATGTTTAGTTATGTTCTAATTATGCATTTGTGATCTTACACCTTAAACGGTAATTACACCCGAGATCAATTTTTTTTTTTGCGGTAAATGTGTTGTATGTCTACTTTATCCTGAAACATTTGAATCCATGCCATTATTTCAGCATATATGATCCAATCGCTTTGGTGTAAAAAAACAAAACAAAACAAAATGTTCAAAAAGTATGCCCTGCTGCATATACATTTAGAAAAAATGCAATCTGCAGTGAACCCTGGCCCTGCACGAATCGAGACCATACCCTTTTCAGTGAGTCAAATAGGGAGGTAAACTGAAGTATCGTTCCCGGGATACTGCTCCCTATTATACAGAGCGAAAGCCAAATATAAGCAAAGTACGTCATGTTGAAGTCTAGATTCAAAGTATGTTTTTTTGCAAAGTGTGTTTTTAGATCCCTGAGGCTCTCATAATGCTTTCTCTTTCATTGGGATGGAATTTCCACAATTAGACCATCCTAACGCCACCAACAGTGTGTCTGCGCTCATTTACCATCCTAACGCCACTAACGCTGTGCTCATTTATCGTGCTAACTGGCTAACCTAACTGGCATGATTCTAACATATAAACTTAATTACATATAGGAAACATTAGTGTAATCAGTGGCCTATCGATGGCAACCTGCAACAAATTTAATGCTTCATTTGCTTATATGAAGTTGTTGTTGACGAAATCCGCTAGCATAGTACTTCGCAGTATACCAGAAACGCCATTCAGCAGGACTTCAGCTTTACCGCACAATTATTCTTTTAAAGGTTCAGAGATAAGCATGCCATTGCCATTGGGTACTGCACACAAAATGGTTCCAAGTTCTGCTGTCATGGAAATCTCTCAAGGTTACTGAGCTCATGGAGCGAGAGTGTAAGAGGGCCAGAACCCTTTTTGGATTGCTCCCAAACGCAGCGTGGAGTTACTGTGGTTATCTACACTGGGTGGGGCCAGGGGTGTGGGCATGCATCCTTGAAAGTTCCGGAACACAACGACATGCCGAAACAGCGCCTTCCCACAGCGGAGCTGGCAATAACTAGCCCGGCCAGGGTGAGCTGCCCACCGTTTACAAAAACATACATTCGAACAGGCACCCCGTTTTCCCCTGCGCGGTTAGCTCAATAAGTTGGGTTCCAGATTCCCCTTTAATCGACTGCAAAGCCTGTTTTCAAATTAAATATACAGGTCCAGGTCGAGGCAATTGATTGATAGTAATTGATTGACAGCTCTACCACAATCCACCCCTCCCCCCATGCTACACACTCCGTCCCAACAGCAACCATCCCACAAATCCCCACCCCACCCCCACCCACCCTCCCTCCCTCAGTGCATCATCGGCTACGACAGCTCCCCACCCCATCACGATTCAGCTTCCAGCTGTGCATGTCGTCTGGTTTTCACAAATTCTAAATCTGGTAACCCCACCAGAGAGTGAGTGTGTGCTGTACTGAACCTGAGGTCTCAACCCCCAATTTTGAGCTCTGTCTATTTCTATACCCTGGACACAACTGATGCAGGGCAAACAGTGAACACGGGGCATGTAGGACTTTATTGGAATGTGTTCTGAGGGCAGCAATGGATGTGATTGGTTCTATTAGGCAGCCAATCAAGAAGGCGAGGAGGCAGGATCATTTGCAGTAGGACGTGCCAGCCTGATCTTCCATTCAGACATGCGTTACGTAAGGTGAACAACCTGTTTTTCCCTTTTGTTACACAAAATAGCTCACTGAATTGAAAAGTAATCAACAAAATTACAGAACAATAACTATTAAGATCGCCTTTCCCCAAACCCCCATGACTGTGTGTTAGTTTATCTTTTTTTTTTTTAAGTGAGCAAAACAGAAAATGGAAGGAACAGGTAAGCCTTCAACCCAAGTCTCCTGCATCAGAGACAATCATGCTAACCACCACACTAAATCTAAGTGTGAAAGTTATGGCAGCCTTTTCGGCATACAAGGCTGTTGTCCGGGCTGTTGAATACTGACTCCATCTCTTCCTGTTTTTTTTGACTGGGTGCCTGAGAGAACCAATCACATTTAATGCTGCCCTCAAAACATAGTCCAATAAATATAACTCCTGTGTGAGAACAGGGGTTTCAGCACGGGCTGATGGGCCATTCTAACGAGTCATATCCTGTCCAGCCAGGGCACGGTCGATTTCCATACACCGTTCAAAAGCCCAGCTATTCATCACCTCACCACAATAAAACAGAGGGTCAGGTAATGATCTCTGCAAACCATTTATATTAATGAGTATATTCACCGTAAAGCAAAATCCATATTAATGTTATGATAATAGTCCGCAGCCAGACCTGGGTTTAGGAAGAACCTGTCCACTCATTTCTTACACACAATTAGTATCCAAGACAGCCATGGTGCAATGTTCTTTCCCCCAAAACTGTTTTTACTGTATAATGCACAGCAGCATAGTTTACAGTAAAACAGTCCACATTTCTGTCTGGCAGTCTTCAGCATTCCAAGGCAGAAATTTCCATGTTTAATGGTTTTTTCCCTTGCTTTCAGTCTGAACTCTTGTGCAGGAGAAGGCTCTGTTTTTAGTAACGTCAGTCGCCTGGCTTCCTTGTTCCTGATTCTTATCAGGCTATTTTTGGAGCCATCAACCAGGAAGTCATAAAACCAACCTTGAGGGCCTGAGCATTCCTAAAGACAAAAGAGAGTGGTTTGTGCTCTGCGTTTCAGCGGCAGATTGTTGAATAAAGTCAGACGCTAGCTGCTCTTGTTGATGCAGCTGTCCTCCTCGGTTGTCGGAAATGCAAGTGAACCGTTTGAGTGCCGGTTACCGACAGTCATTTACAGGCTGAATCTGCCTCTCTGTGAGAGCCCCTGTTAGCAGCCTCAGCACAGGCCAGCATCAGCCAGTGTGTGCCAATCGGCATCTGCACAGCTAGGGGGAAAACTGCAACTTGCAAGGATCCAGACCTTGCAACATGCGACACGCCACTCTGCCCCATGGATGCGGATGGGAGAAGCAGTTTGACCGGTACGCCGTACATTCAATTCCTAAAACAGGGTGGCCATGGAGAATCTCTGAGCTGTCAATCAACCTAACTCAGGGGTCACACCCCTCAGTTTCCTCCAATGGGGAGATTCCTACAAAGATCTCGGGGAGGTATTAAACCATGTCGAATTCAACCTGCGTCTTGGTGACGCAGCTACACTCGAGAACCGGTCAAGGGGCTAGCATTATCGTGAGCCAATTAACAGGCAACAGAAAGTTTAAAAATGAAAGCAAAGAATGAAAGAATCGGTCTTCACTCCGACTCAATCAAGCATGACACCCTTTGCCCCCTTACCTGCGCAAGTGAGAAGAAGTGAGTCAGTGAAAATAATGCGAATGAACGATGTGTAAATATAATTCAGCCACACAAACGGCCCGCCGGGAAGCGGCGTTTAAAGAGCACGGAGCGCACTGTGGTGACATTCGACAGCAGCCTGCTTTCTGCGTGAGGGGCTGCGTGAAGCTGCACACACACTGAAATGTAACATTCCTTAAGCTGTGTGAAGTGCGTGAGCCCTGCCACTGCCGGCCGGCCCTGCCGACACACCGCATTTTTCCAGTCAGGGAGACGGAGAGAGAGGGGCGCCGGACTTCAGCCCAGCGCCCAGCGCATACCGGCGAGGGAGGAGAGGAGGAGCGAGGGAAGAGGGAGGGACAAAGCAGAGGGAAGAGTAAAAAAGAGAGAGAGAGAGTGTGTGTGTGTGAGTGTGTGTGTGTGTATGAGAGAGGGGGCAGAAAAGGCAATGGGTGAGAAACAGAAAGCGTAAGAGTTAGGAGTAAATGAGAATGTGTGTGTGTGTGTGTGTGTGTGTGTGTGTGTGTGAGAGAGACAGTGAAAGGGAGAGGGGAAGAAAATGAGAGAAAGAAGCGTAAGAGAGAGGAATAAGAAAGTGTGAGAAAGAGAGAGGAGGGAGAGCGGGGGAGAGACCGAGAAAGAGAAAGAGAGAGGAGAGAGAGGGGGAGAGAGAGGAGAAAGGAAGGGAAACAGAGGGAGAGAGAGAGAGAGAGAGAGACCGAGAGGGAGTGATAGAGAGTGATAGAGAGAGAGACAGACAGAGAGGCAGTGTGGTAAGAAGCCATGGTGAGGGAGGTTTACAGCCAGTGAGAATCCTCTGTACGGACTAATGTCAGATAATCCCCACTCAAACGCCGGGGTCAAGGAATTACTCCAGGGGCATTGTGGGATATCCCCGGCTCAGCTCTGTGGCACTGGTAGAGCACCACGGCGTCGTTAATGTGTATCCCTGGCAACCCGGAGTCACCGGGCCTCCGTGGATTACCCAGCCTGCTCTATACTGGGCCCAGTCAGTGACCTCCAACCCAAGCAAGGACAGGGGCTCACACCACAGTCAAAAAAAACCCAGTGCACACTGTCAATATCTGAAAACAAACCTATTCCTCTACAGCAGAGATGGAGAACCAGGGGTGTATCCATTTCTGGTTTTCATGCCAACTTCTGGCCTTGATTATTTAAGTAGTCCTGAAATTTACACCGAGACATTGGCAACATTTCTTGATAAATGCACAAATGACAGCGGAAGACTCCTTCTTGTGTCCCAATATGAAATGTTTCACCTTCATCTAAACTACGACTGAATCAGGGTTGGTGTGTACAGGCAATTAGCTCATTTAGCAGTGACCAGGGATGCCGAAATGCTGGATGGGACCAAAAATGTCTAGATGGTGAGACATATATTGATGACACAGATAATATTCTATCAGAGAGCTTTAATCTTACCCAGAAAGGGCCGGTGTGGGTGCAGGCTTTTGTTCCAACCAAGCAGTGACACATCCGATTCAGCCACTAGAGTCTTTGCCAAGGATCTTGATTAGTAGAATCAGATGAGTTACTGCTTGGTTGGAACAAAAGCCAGAACCCACACCGGCCCTTTCTGGGTGAGACTGTGGATCCCTGGGTTATATTTATATGTGGATCCCTGGGTTATATTTCTCTGTGGATCCCTTGGTTATATTTCTATGTGGATCCCTGGGTTATATTTCTATGTGGATCCCTGGGTTATATTTCTATGTGGATCCCTGGGTTATATTCTATGTGGATCCCTGGGTTATATTTATCTGTGGATCCCTGGGTTATATTTCTATGTGGATCCCTGGGTTATATTTCTCTGTGGATCCCTTGGTTATATTTCTATGTGGATCCCTGGGTTATATTTCTATGTGGATCCCTGGGTTATATTTCTATGTGGATCCCTGGGTTATATTTCTATGTGGATCCCTGGGTTATATTCTATGTGGATCCCTGGGTTATATTTCTCTGTGGATCCCTGGGTTATATTTCTATGTGGATCCCTGGGTTATATTTCTATGTGGATCCCTGGGTTATATTTCTATGTGGATCCCTGGGTTATATTTCTCTGTGGATCCCTGGGTTATATTTCTCTGTGGATCCCTGGGTTATATTTCTCTGTGGATCCCTGGTGTATATTTCTCTGTGGATCCCCGGGTTATATTTCTCTGTGGATCCCTGGTGTATATTTCTCTGTGGATCCCTGGGTTATATTTCTCTGTGGATCCCCGGGTTATATTTCTCTGTGGATCCCTGGTGTATATTTCTCTGTGGATCCCTGGGTTATATTTCTCTGTGGATCACTGGGTTATATTTCTCTGTGGATCCCTGGTGTATATTTCTCTGTGGATCCCTGGTGTATATTTCTCTGTGGATCCCTGGTGTATATTTCTCTGTGGATCCCTGGGTTATATTTCTCTGTGGATCCCTGGTGTATATGCGCTGCTGGAAGTGTCCCTGGCCGTGACGTCACAGGTTAATCTCCAGGACAAACCTGCGGACAGAGAGATGCCTGCAGTGCATCAGAAGTGCCACCTGTGCAGGCGCACCTACCGTAGTGGTGATAAGGACATTTCAACAAATTTAAAAATCCTGTCCCCAGCTACCAAAGCCATTAAGCACATTTACAATTATAGTCATCTCAATAAAGACCATTAAAAAGGATCCCAATTACGTTAATTAACAGTAAGCGATGTTTAAATAAATTAACAACAATGCCGCTGGTTTGCTGGCTATCTGATCGGACACTGAAATCCCCCGCAAGAAATAAATATAAAAAAATCACAGCGGTGAACATCTGCTCAGACATTACAGGAATGTCCCAACTTAGCCTTCTCTATGGCAGCCACATCTGGCATACGGCAACCGCCATCCTGGATGACACGGCTCACTCGCAAATTTAACCTGTTACTCACTGCACGTTGAAACCACACAGTACTGGACCCCTTCAGCCATTGAAGCTGTACCTTTAAAAGGGGTTCATCTTTGCTCAACATGCATTTAAAAAAACCTAATCTGCACATTTTCTAAATACTACTTCAGCAATAGCTGCTTTTACTCCTTTAAACAATCTTTTAAGCTCCTCCCTGTCCCTGTTTGCTGACCGTTTTGTCTATGTTCTGTGTGGTTGTCAAATGCATATGGATTTTAAACGCTGCACGCAAACTGCCCGTTGGGGACAGGGTTTACTGAACTGAACTAAATGCTTATGTGAAGCCTACCACACTCATCCGCTTCCAGCTAAAGCCGGGCCCAGAGGCGATAGGACGTTTTATAATCTATATGATAGCTGCAACGATGTGTCCAGGATTGTTCACTCTTTCAGCGACAAAGTGGAATCGCCTGTACGGTTGATGAGCACATCAGCAGGGCATCCTGGCGACTACTCCAGGGAGAAATATTCCCAAAAAAACTGTTGGAAAAGCTCCCATATGGGATTCTGATTTAGCAACCAAACTACATGGCTATGTACAGTCCTGGCACATCTGTGAAGGTCGGGAATGAGCTTTCTATAAAGAAAATAAGATGCTATAACGATGCTAAAATAAGACACAACTTCATGGTCATAACTCTATTTACGATATACTGCATTTTTTGGAAAACTAAACCGTAGCTTGAAAACAAGTGACAGTAAGAGGCAACCTACTGAGAAGGAACAACAAACATAGACGTTTGGTCAAAATGATTGAAAGCATGTTCCTTGTTATGGTCAACACTGTCACTGATGTTCATGTCATGAAACTACCTCTCATTAGGGAGGAATCGTCTTTCTGAAGGTCCCTGCATCAATCTGTAAAATTACCCCAGATCTGTCCGAATAACAAATCTCCATGACTCCATGATACACAGGGCTGTCAGAATGCGATATGCAGTAGCTCCTTTAATAGCGTCCTTGACAACCCATCAGCCAAAAGTTTTTACTTCATACATTTTTTTTTTTTTTTTTTCTAAAAAAAATAATTATGGAAATGTACTGATTCACTCAGTATAATGCAGTCATATGCAATGCTCTCACGCCTAGAAAATGAAAGGGTAAGGGTCTCAACTGAGCCGAATTAGTATTAGAGGTTTGGTAGACAGTTCTAAAAACCTAAGCAGGTGTACGTGATGACATTTAGCCAAGGCGTTTCCACTGAGGGTGAGACTACAGAATTAATTTTACTACACTTGAATGTGTTGTGTGGGTGCCTACGTCCTGTTGCCAAAGACAAAAAAATCATACCTCTCCAAGAACACCTGAAGAACAACTAGGAGAAGAGCAATGGCTACTGGGAAATGGCTGGTGTACTCTACCTCACCACACTATCGAGCAGTAGCTCGTACCACTACATCAGTGCACACACACACACTGGTAAATCCTCAGACAGTGACACACAATCCAGAACTGGGCCACCCCCTGCTTCAAGCAGTCCTGAATAGTTAAACTACTGAAACTGCACATCAACATTTAACCAGGAAATCACCATTAGCTTATTAAACCTTACAATCAAACATGCTGATGTATACCAATGCTATAGGCCCCTGTTGCTGAAATCACAGTCCTCGAGGCCCAAGGACTGCTGGTTTTCCACCTTCCCTTTACCTGGGAGTCGGGTGTGAAGAGTCTGGCCAATCAGCAGCACAAATTGTTCAGTTAATAATTGCCTGGGAGAAAATGAAACCAGGGCCGGATTTGGATTTGAGGCCCAGACGTGAGGATGGATGCTGCAGGCCCTGGGAGCTCTGAGGCAGGCAGTCCATGTTCCTGCTATTAGCGCCGTTAGCGGTGGTCAGGACCTTTAGCCTGCCTGTCAACACAGACCGGACAAACAGCATCTGGTGGCAGGAGGTGTGGGGGGGGACGATACTGATACTGAGTTACAGAGATCCCCGACCCCCCACCCCCCCCCGAACCGCTCTGCGAACACCCCCAAGCTCACGTCCCCCACCGAACAGCCACAGGCCACGGCCGGAAGCAAAACTGCACGCCGCGACCGACCGCTCGGCGACAGAACATATGCGGGGGTCCGCCCCAAGAGAGAGAGAGAGCGAGGGGGAAGGGCGACATCGCAGGGCCCCTCATAACCCCCCCACCTCAGTGCCCTCTCTTATTTTCTTATTACCTGCAATATTATCAAATAATGAGCCTTTTCTCCTCTGAGCTCCCCGCCGCTCTCCCGTGTGAACGCGATTACTCCGCCCCGCCCGCTAATGGCTATCGACGCGACCGCGCCATCGGGGATCGCCGAACATCGTGAAACCTGTCGTACCGCACGCGCCGCGGACGAGTCAGGGCCAGCCGTGACATCACAGGGGGAGAGCTAATAAGGTGTTTACGTTCGCTTTGTACCGCCAGGCGTGGGAGGGAAATATTTCACCTGTGGCCTCCGCGAGACTTGAAATCACAGCGGGTGTTGTGAGCTCAGATATAAAATAAAAATGAATAATAATACAGGTCGACCTTTCCTCCCAGCTCTTTTCACTGCCTGCAGATTCTGTCACTGATTCACACCACAAATAGGACGACCAAAGTAATGACCACTTCCACAACCTGGGAGGTCAGAGAGGAAAAGTGTGTTGAAAAAGGGGCAACAAGAAAAGACAAACTGGATTAAATATTTGTGTCCCTTTGTACTCACTTGTGAATGTAATTTGTGAAACAAATCAACATTACAACTACAGACATCATGAAATTATCATTTTATTTTTAACTGTGTTTATTTTTAATTCATCCTGCGAGAGCTGTGACAGACTTAAGTATTGTATCAGCGTACTACTGCCCTGACGAGTATGAGCTCGACTAGTACTATCCCCTACTACTGCTGCTACTGCTGCTACTGCTACTACTACTATGGCAGCGATAACAGCAACGACAACAACGAGACCTAGTCCTACCACAATTACAATTCTTATTCCTATCATGAGGAGCCCATTTCGGTGCAAAAAACACTGCCTCTTTGGGGATTGGAACACACAATCTCCTGGTAGCAAGACTTGCACTGCAGTGCTGCACCAGGCTTCTGGCAGCTTGCTGAGCTCCAGATGCATTGTGGGAACTGCATGTGGGTGTCACGCAGCAGATGGGAACAGCCCAGGTGGAGGTGCTGAAGGCACCGCCCTCCACTGCAGCCGGCGGGTTCAGGAACGTAATTCCCGCTAGAGGTGGATTTGATCTGCGCTCTGCCGGTGAGGTTTATTCTCTTAATCCCCGGGAGATGAGCCCCGGGGAGATGAGCCCTGGGGACCGCGGGCGGTGGCGGGATCCAGGGATTAACCCGGGACACACGCGGGCTGGACGGGCCCAGCAGATGGACCGGCATAAGCCCGGGCAGGAAGTGACAGAAAACTAAGCGAAACGGCGTGCTAGCGCAGAGCTACGCTAACATCAGCCTCAGCGTCTGCTAGCTTTCATTCCAGCAGGTGTTTACATACCCACCTGATTCAGCCAGCAGTCACATGACTACCCCAGGCCTGCGTTTAGAGAAAACCATGGCCCGGCACATCCAAAATAACCAGCACTAACCAGCACATCCAAAATAACCAGCACTAACCAGAACATCCAAAATAACCAGCGCATCCAAAATAACCAGCACTAACCAGCACATCCAAAATAACCAGCACTAACCAGAACATCCAAAATAACCAGCGCATCCAAAATAACCAGCACTAACCAGCACATCCAAAATAACCAGCACTAACCAGAACATCCAAAATAACCAGCGCATCCAAAATAACCAGCACTAACCAGCACATCCAAAATAACCAGCACTAACCAGCACATCTAAAATAACCAGCACTAACCAGCACATCCAAAATAACCAGCACTAACCAGCACATCCAATATAACCAGCACATCTAAAATAACCAGCACTAACCAGCACATCCAAAATAACCTGCACATCCAAACGGATCGAATAGCCACTGGCACTCGACACTTGCTGCCTTGGTAAGATTATCTTAATGTTTGCAGCTCAACAAAGACAATAAAATGGTGGGGAGGGTATAGATGGGAGATAATCTCTCAGTCGTTAGATCAGCAGGCAGTGCAGAACTGACAAATTGCACAGTGGCTGACCTTTTGTTTGTGTCAGGCAGAATCCGTGTAACATCTCAAGGATTCAAACCGGCAAAGAGTTGACAAATCGGCCTCCTTGGTAAGAATATTGCAAATGGGCGTCAGTGTTTGGGGTGTGGGAAAGGCGGCTGGGGGCCTCGGGATCTGGCGAGGATGAGCCGGGAGGCGTTCAGGAGGAGGAGGCGGCTTCCTGCAGCGTCCTCCCCACCAATCGGACAGTCCTGTCCTCGTACCGCCCCGCCCCCTTTGCCCCATCACCAGCTGCCCTTTGACCTCAGTTTGGAGAGGGAGGGAGTCTGCTCAATCAGTCACGTGCTCCATGCAGAGAACCCCCCCCCCCCCCCCCCACGTCCCCAAACCACAAATCCGCCTCCCTCATTCATTCTTAATGCTTCTTAACAACGGACACCACCTCCCTCCCACATTAATACTGCAGGGGTTCTTTTTCACACCTGGCAATCTGAGAACCACGCCCATCACCCGTTAACAGTGCCCTCACCACACCGACAGGCCTGCCAACACCAACCAGGACATACACGCTCACGCACACACTCACGCACCTTCACCTTCAGCACCAGGGAACACGTGTCCACCCGTGTGTGTGTGCATACATGTACAGGCAGCGAGAGAGAGAGAGAGAGGGAGGGCACTTACAAACCTATCTCAGTTGTAAGTGGAAGCATGAGCAAACGCACGTGAATTTACATGGAAAAGGACAGATAGGACACCAACACTACTCTATCCTTCTGGGCATTCGCCAGACAGTTTTTTCCTCCCCCTCAAGGGCATTTACAGAGTCATACGAATGTCTCCCATTTATCAGCCATATTCCAGCGCCAGGCCACCTGTGTGTAACTGACAATTAGACGGAACAAACTGATCTTAACAGCCATTCAAAGCGGGGGAAGCCATCTTTCCCTGGATAACTCGTTCGCCGAAGACTGCAATTACGTCCCCGAGACCTGAATGTGAAGTGACACGCTCCTTTGTCAAAAAGCCATTACCTAATGTTCCCTTTAACGCTGGCCACATAAAGAAAGCTGGTGCACGGATTCCCTTTAACGCTGGCCAGATAAAGAAAGCTGGTGCACGGATTCCAACCACCGTCAGGACGGTATAGGCTATTCATACCGCGTCTCCAGCGATACATCTACTTTTTAAAAAGAGGGAACTGGAATTTAGAGGGCGGTTTAAAAAGAAAAGAAAAGTAAGAATACAGCTAATTAGCCAAAGGGCCTGTCATTGCCCACTCGAGTGTGACTTTCTACATTACGTGGAAAGCTTTTTATTGCGCTACAATAGAAGCCTGAGGCCTGTGCCATCAGGGGCTTGCCTCCAGTTCACTGTCCCCCAGAGACGGAGGGACTACCACGAGCAGCATGCACAGATGCCACACACTGGACTGATGGGAGTTCTTGGGCTCAGTTCACTTAAAACCCTCTTCCATCGTTATGGAATGTTTTTTTGCAAAATTCTAAGTCAGTGTTCTAGAACTCCACTACTTTCAATTACCAGTACTGACTGTTACATCAGTCTTAGAATCCTCAGTTACAAACACTCTAATCACATATTGTGATCTCACACCTTACAGGGTTAAAGGGCACCCAGGCCAGTTTTCTAACAGAAATCAGTTCTGTTTGTCCTCTCAGCCAACATTAAACCAGCCTATATAACTGGGGATTCAGAAACAGCCTCGACATGCAAGCGGAGAGGGATAAGTGTTTAATGGAGCCCACTAGGCACTTTCCCTGGGTTTTTAATTTTCTCACAGAACCACCCGTGGGTGTCTTTCAGCTGTGCCGGTGTTGCCGACCTACACGCTGAATAATTCATTCCCAAAACGAGGAGAACGAGGAGGCAGGGGAGGGAGGAGGGAGGAGGCAGGGGGCTACGTTTACACGCCGCGGGAGAGAGCGGAATGGGCTTCCACTTCCTGCCCGCACACGCCGCCCCACACGGCCGCGGGAGGGAGTCCCTCCTCCGCTGGCCACGGGCGCTGAGGCTGCTGGGATTCCATTGCGTCGCCCAATGCCCCGCCTCCTCCGGCTGGCCCGCGGACCTGTCCGGTTGCCATGGTTTCCAAACTCGGGAGAGGAGGGTTCTACGCCTGGTGTACTCACACACACACACACACACACACACACACACACACACACCTAGAATTCACAGGGCTGCCAATCGCTCGTCTCTCCGCGGACATCAGGGCACAGCTCTCGGGCGGAGGAAGCGGAGAAAACGACTTCAAAGAGCGGTTTAACCGCTGAAATACCGGTCACTGACCGGCACGCTCTCCTCGCCCCGGTGATGACAGTGAGGCTCCATCAGTGACCACAGCATTATAAAACTGCCACCTCACCACTCTGGAATTCTCCGGGCCGCCCAACCCTGTTCCTGGATCTACTATCCTGGTTTTCTTTCAACCCAAATTTGGCACACCTGACTCTACTAAGTAGCAGCTGAATGAAATCTCTGGCTGAATGAGGAGGGCCCGGTCAGGGTTGGAGTGAAGAGCTACAGGACGGTGATACAACCGCAGCGCCCGGCTGGGGACAGGCGGAGACGGGGACAGGCGGAGACGGGGCCGATGAGGTCACCGTCTTCCCGGCCCGCGCAGTCGCTTATCATCGGGCGCGAAGGCCGCCAAACCGCTTTCTGAAGGTCAGCGGCAGCCCTTCAGCACATAACTCTGAGACCCGCTCCTCCGAGCCGGGGGAGGTGGTGAGCAGCAAACTGGAGAAACGGAATCCATCTCAGACATAACCGGGGCCGGGCGGGGGGGGGGGGGGGGCACGGTCTCAGAGCAGCACCTCCTGGCAGAGACCTCTCTGTCTCAGAGAGCAGATTTTCACATCATACTCTGGGGAGGGTTGTTCTCTTCCCCTCTCTGGGTGATGTGAGAGGAGAGGCGACAGGGTTCTCTGGGGGTGCCCTCACAGGGTCTGGGGGTAACGTCACAGGGTCAGGGGGTATCATCACAGGGTCTGGGGGTAACGTCACAGGGTCGAGAGTGAAGCAACAACCCTGCCTTCATGGAGAAGCATCTCCCACTCCTCAGAAACACACCGCCACCTCCCCCAGGCTTCAGAGCCATTTCAGGCCAAAAACACCTTCAGATTCACAACACTCACTCAGCCCACAGCCTCTCACTATTCTCAACGTTATTCACAACGTGCACCTGTAAAAGTACACCCCCACCAGCGCAGAGAAGAACCGCATTCAGCTGGAACTCAACTGGAATCTGCACAACACACCCCCGCGAACAGGCACCAGCCCTCTCCACACAATAGGCTCCCACTGGTGCCAGGAGTGAGGAGGCTCCAGCAAACAGGCTTTCGATTGGCTGAGGCACACACACAGCAAGCCGGCAGGGAGAAGCCTCGTTAACGCGGGAAAGGCGTCGAGCCGCGTGCACGGCGAACGTGGCTACGGAAACACGAGAGGGGCCGGAGAAGACACGGTCAGGGCTCAGAAACGGGGAGCGGTCGATGCGGTCGGCCTTGTAGGCCTGGCTCAGATGACCGCAGCTGAACGCGGGTCGGTCACTAGCGGTCTGTCCCCCGAGGTGTAAGACAAGCCGGTGACAGATCCACAGAAGCTGGGTCTCCAGGGAAAACATACAGAGGACCGTGCAAAACATACAGGCTGGAACACAAACCAGGAATAATTTGGCATTTAGCCGGATATCTTCTCTTCGCCCTCTCCCGATATGAAAAGCTCAATCGTACGGACACCCATATCGGCACTAGAGGAGGAAGCCCCCCCCACCTTGCGTAGGAAAGGGGTACAATCAGGAATCCTAGTTCCACTCTGACAATAAATTCAGTTACCAAATTTCCCATCCTGCGGCTGATTAATACTTCTGATTATCACTAAAAAAGGGAGTGAGGAACCGTTTTAATGTTTTAAATCTCACACAAATGCAGTGTCCTTATCCAAGCACCAAATTAACTACGGTTCCACTTTTTCGACTCCTTAACGCATTTTTTTCCTTTCGTAAATTCCCGAGACCGTGAAATTGGTATTGTACGAGCAATCAGGGGAGAGAAAGTAACAATTTGATAATTTCATCATCCAGAAGTTAAGTACAAAGCTCCAGATTGAATCCTGTCTGTCTCTTCATTGAAACCTGCGCCCCAGGTGACGACATAAATAGTGCAGTCTTTTTCAGATACGCCACACGCCGACTCCAAACTTTAGGCTGCCGCTGAGCCCGGAGCTCCCCGAGAAGAGAAGATGCTCTGAAGGCTCTCCCAGCTCTTTAACACCAGAAGAAGAATAAACCCCCTTTCACAACTCAAAGCCCTGCACAAAAGTCATCCTGTCGATTTGTCAAAAACATTTTTAATTACAGTCAGGCCCTACTTGTTATTCTGCACCCATGTCCCTGTTTTTACTGCTCTTATGACGTGCACTCTCTGTGTCTCACCACAGTACGAGCCTCTACCAAACTAATGCACAGGCTTAACCCTTGAAGGCGTGACATCACAATGTGATTGGAATGACCTTACCTGAATATTCTAATACTGATATAAAAATCACTACTGGTAATTGAAAGCAAAGCAGTTCTAGAACACTGACTTAGAATTCTGAAAAAAACATTAAAGCTCATATTCAAAGGCGTAATAATCATTTTAGAAATGAAAGTTTGATAGGAATGCATTACCAAGGGAAACAACCGGAGAAAGAATCTTTCAGATGCGCGTTTGCTTGCCTTTTCAACAAAGTATGATTCTTCTAATGGCTACACAAATGTGCAACTCTATTTACGGTACTCATAACAAAACTTCCATCTAATGATGATATCATTACCAGTGAGTAATTGTTTAGCCATTATGAACAGAATAAAGTAACAGTAACAGAGATTGTAGAAATCCCCAGCTTGAGCTGAAAATGTCTGCAATTACATATTTAGCATTTGTCAAATTTTTAAGAGGTTTATGGTTATAAGTGAGCCCCCCCACCCCCAAGCAATTTGTGCTTGAATATGCACTCAGATTTCATATCATCTCTTAAAAAATACAGACATTAATGACACAAATTTAAGCCACAATCTATATTAAAATGGCATTTACTCTGACATCAAGCAGATCATCATTCAGTCGTCAAGCTAACCTTCCATTAGCGTGTTGGTGGCAGTGTAGTATAACGGTCAGAGAACTGGGCATATACCCCAACCGGCTGCAGGTTTGACTCCCAGTGAAGGCACTGCTTATGTACCCTTAAGCTGGGTACTCCACCTGAACTGCTTCAGCACATATCCGCTACACCGCACAAATGAATCCTATGTAACTATAGAAAGAAATGTGTAAGTTGCGTTGGATAAGAGTCCGCTAAACGCCACTGCACCCACATAGCAATACCACTCCTCAACACCAACACTGATCCTGAAGATATACGGTTTTACAAGTCTCCCACGTTTCACGAAATGCTACTTTCTGGAATTCATGTTGGGGCACTCCTTCACACCAAGCTAACGTTACAAACTTCACACCCCGCCAATGGACACAGGCAATTACACTGGATGAACACATTATGTGCACAAGGGAAGAACAAAAGGTATGGAAGAAAGTGTCCAAACGTGCGCCTTTTGTGAAGAACACAAGCAAGCTCAGGGTGGAGGACGTGGTTTATGAGCTCGGTCGCACTCGCGTATGTTCTGTGCAGACAGCAACTGGTGTGTACATCTGACGAAGCTGGCATTCTGCCATGCACGTGCGAGCGCTTACACATGCTTGTGTGCGTGGGTGTTTGGAGGCTGTGGGGGCTGAGGATTCAAATTAAAAACATCTACAACCAGCGACTAGGAGCTCTGCGTTACAGTAAAAGCAACAGTGTCTTCGGTAACTGCCATCAGGAAATGCAATGTGTTGGTGTGGCTAGGATCCCCCGCCCCACACCCCACACCCCCCCTTCTCCCCATACATGTCTGACCCATTTAAAGCTGCCTTCATTCAGCTGAAAACTAAAAGTTTTAAAAACACAAGAGGAACAGAGGGCGTGGGAGTGCAGTGCTAGTTACAGCTGCAAATGGCCGACCCCCTAAAAGTGGGGTTGCTCCATTTCAGAATTCAAGTCATTCACACCCCCCCCCCCCCCCCACACACTACACCCCTATACAGGAGACCAGTCGATCACTGAGCCATTACCAAATTCTTTTCTAACTTGGCACCACAACAAGAAGAAGTGGAGGAACTACCCTCAGTGCAAAGTGACAACACACCACTCCTACCCCTATTTTGACATCCCTGCTTAGGCCCTCTGCCACAAAGCTCCACACTCTCCACAGCAGACCTTGAACCCGCTTCGTTTTCACAGCACCTTCCATGAAGGAACTCGAGAGCATGTCTAGACACAGACCTTGAGCAGAGAGGATGAAAAAGGCTGGCACTGCAAGCCCCCATGCCAAAATAATTCCTCTCCTAACTTAGCGGTTCCAGGCCCTTTGAGCCAGAATTCCTTTTTAACCATTTAATGAGGAAGCGGCAGTCCTTTCTCGCTTTCGGATAAGAGCGGCAAGCTGTTTTCAGGGCCTACTGAACCTCAGGTTTTGGCAAAGGGCCGCTGGTCAGTCTTACAACATTTCGGAGAAGTGGCATTTTCGTGTGCCCTCATTGGACTGTCCATTCTGCCCTTAAAAGCTTGACGCAGCGAGAAACGCTGCCAGCCCGGGGGAGGGAAACCTCACAAAGGCCAGAAGAAGCTGGCGGAGACCTTTAGCTGGAATTCCAGGGCACAACTTTAAGCCGTTTTGCACACAAGCTTGGCATAAAAACGTCCTTTGTGCCTGCAAACATTATGACCCAACGCGGACTTGAGGAGTTACATTTACAGTAAAAAGGCGGTTTGTAAGCCTTTGTAAAGAGAGGGGGGGGGGTGGGTGAGCAACGTGGCTGGACGAACCAACCATTCCCCAGCCACACAAAATGATATTTATATATACACACTCAGTGAGCACTTTATTATGTATTTATTATACTTCTTTTTTCTTTTTTACTTCTACTGCTGTAGCCTATTCACTTGGAGTTATGATGTGATATTGTGTGTTCAGAGATGCTCTTCTGCATACCACTGTTGTAATGTGTGGTTATTGCATTATTGTCACCTTCCTGTCAGCTTTGCCCAGTCTGGCCATTCTCCTATTTTTTTATTTATTATTCTAATTTGCACCATTCTAGAGACCTGTGTGCGTGAAAAGACCAGAAGATCAGCAGTTTCTGAGATACTCAAACCACCCTCTTCTGTCACCAATGATCATTCCATGGTCAGTTACTTAGATTACATTTTTTCCCCATTCTGATGGTTGATGTGAACATTAACTGAAGCTCCTGACCCGTGTCTACATGATTGTATGCATTGCAGTGGTTAAACACAATGTTCGACAAAAACAAAAAAAACAAGGAATTTTTATAGCACAATCTGTGCGCATTCTAGCATACCACAAATAGTATTAGTCAAATAAGTGCAAAAGATATTTCAGACACAAACAAAATCAATAAATAGCATAACAGACCCCCACAGCAGCAAACTAAGGTACATTGCCTATATGACCTCACAGGCCAATGTTCTGATGCCAGCTCAGCAGTTAATTTTGATAATTGTATGTTACGCCCAAACAATGGCAGGAATGCGATGTCGAAAGCACAAGTTACAAGATTCATCCAAACAACGTTGAAGAGAATCTGCTGCTCAAATGAGGGATTAACTGCCTGAAGCTCCTCTCTCCAGGAGCCTCTCCTTTAGGCTGTGCTCATGTGACCACATCTTCCGTTGTCTTCTGATTCGGAAGTTAACGCAGTCAAATTCTCTCACAGTTCATGCACACGAGACAAAAACACCATTTGACTCAGCTGCAGCCAATACAATAAATGGCGCCGTTTTCTCAAGTATCATTATCCTGAGAAAGCAAGACGATAAGAAAAAGAATATTGTATTGCAGTTCCGAATATCCACAGGTGATAATTAGAACCAACTAACATGAAAACGGACCTGTGGACCTGCCCAGAACACTTTGGACAGAACACTATTTTTCATCCTGCAGCAGAGTCTCTCACTGGAGTGAAAAAAGAAGTCTCTCTGTGAGGCTAATTTGGGGTTACAGGTTTTTTAACACACAATTAAGGTGGAGCACTTCTTGCCCCGCATTTGAAGCCAAGTGTGAAAATGCGAAAGTGCCTTTGGAATTCAGACAGCCTTTTCCTGGCTGCGCTGGCACAGTGCAGGGCCTTCACACATCACAGGAGAGCAGCCCTCTATCGAATCCTGGGTGGAATCGTAGGTGAACGCGCCCTTAAAGGGGGGGACAGGACAGGAAACGCCAGAGAAAACTCAAGTGCAAAGTTACCCAGAATGCCCGGCCCTGTGAAACTCCAGGCAAAGGTGTACTACGGTGAAGATGGATAAACGATTTTTAATAACCAGCCTGTGCAGCAGGCAAATGTCTTCTTCAATTCCTCAATACAAACAAAAAAACAAGCATCTTAACCAGGGACCATCTTTGGTGGGCCATGAGGACTGGTGTCTTGAATAAATGGAATTGGTCAATTGTCAACCCGTAAATTAAATGGGAAACACTGGAACACAAACGCTTACATGATGAATATGGACGTATGAATGGGAAGAAAAAATGCAATCTGTGTACGTCACTGGATATGATCCTCTCATGAATGCCACAATGTAATGTATTGAAAAGGGAAATGGGAAATGCCGGGACATGAAAAGTGGGACATACGCTTGATGAAAAATGACATGCTATACAAGGCAGAGATGCATTCTTAACAAGCCTATTACTATACACTTTGAACTAGTTTACTGATCACAATTATCCTACAGGATTCCCATTTCTGACCTTTCAATAGCATTACATTACATTACATTACATTACATTACATTAATGGCATTTGGCAGACGCTCTTATCCAGAGCGACGTACAGTTGATTAGACTAAGCAGGAAACAATCCTCTCCTGGAGCAATGCAATCAAGGGCCTTGCTCAAGGGCCCAACGGCTGTGCAGATCTACTTGTGGCTACACCGGGGATCGAACCACCAACCTTGCAGGTCCCAGTGGTTACCTTAACCACTACACTACAGGCCACCCATAAGTTGTGTTATATAAGCAAACTGCACACAATTATGTTATATAATTACTGTTGAAATAAATAAAAAATACAGCTCAATAACTAATAAACAGACACATTATTAAATATACTAGAAACACTTTTTTTTATATATTTCTCGTTCCTATTCATCAGCTATGAAAATATGTGAAAAAGCAATTACGTTTTAAATTATGAAAAGACCTACCTCCCCGAAAATAGTGTGAAATTTTAAACTTAAACCTGAAAAGTTCCACCAGAGAGTTACCACTTCAGACACCAACTGCAAACAGCACCAAACAGTTTAATATTTTACAGCTTAGCATGAATGAAAGTGTGTCTAAAGGAGAAGACGGTGGAATGAGAATCGGGCCAGTAACGTCGGTGACACCGTGCGTGTGCAGCAGGGCCGAGGGGCAGCACACACCGCTTAAAATGTCCGCCTCTGCGGCTTGGTTCCAGACCCCCTGCTCACTGACAGCGGTCCGTAAGCGAGCGTCATGCCAGGAAAATGACTGGTGGTAATGGGCCGCTCGCTCGCTCGCTGTGAGAGCCAAACGCCACAAGAAGATGGGAAGTTCTTTAGAGGTGGAGAGGAAGAGGAGGAGACGCCCCTCCCTGGGTGGGAGGTATGAGGAGGTTCGACTGCCGGGCGGAGCTGGGGGGGGGCGGAGCCAGGGGCCTCGACTGGACAGGCTATATGGCAGGGATCATCAACTCTGGCAACTGCAATCCAAATTCAGCCCCAGTTTCTTTTCTCCCAGTTAATTAGTGCTACTGACAGACAGTCTTCCCAGGTAAAGGAGGGTGGAAAACCAGGAGGACCATGATCCCTGCTATACAACAGGCAGCTTACACAAAGGCCACTTGCTGAGAATAAGGCCAAACCGAATAAGCCAATAAAACGACAACCCCAGAACCGGGCCTGAAACTTGCTTTGCCCTTATTTTGCTAAAATGGAGTGAGCAACACCCTTTGACACAAGACACCTAGAAGGAGAGCTCAAGCTCCACCCTCCCACATAGTTAAAGTCCTGTGTGTTGCTGCACCCTGCACATAGTTAAAGTCCTGTGCATTGCTTCACCCTGCACATAGTTAAAGTCCTGTGCATTGCTTCACCTTGCACATAGTTAAAGTCCTGTGCATTGCTGCACCCTGCACATAGGGAAAGTCCTGTGCATTGCCTGGGTTTGCTGTTCATGTGGAAAGATTGGAAGTGGGTGGGGGAGGACGGGGGTCTCATAGGCTAGAATCAGGAGAGCAGAGTGGGGAGGAGGATGAATTAACCTGCAGCATTGGCCAGCATGCCTCTGAGACAAACTGCCCTGTCACGATAGAGAGAGGGAGATGTTAATCTCTGAGATATGTCACGTTGTGACAGCTTCCCAAGATCAGTGAGCGACAAAACAACCAGAGGAGCAGCGAGCCGAGTGGCTCCTCGTCATTGGACATTTCCGCCATTGTACACCGCCGCTGTTAAAGCAGCTTAAGCCCCTCTTCACACGGCTAAAGAATGAGCACCGCATCCAACGACCTGAGTTATGGACCAAAACAAGCTGCTGGAGGCTCAAGCTGTACAGTCCAGAAAAACTATGCCACCCCTCAAAAAAAGGAACTGTAGTGAAAACTATGGCAAGCAAAACTATGCCCCGGAAACAGTGGGACTCATCGTGCTCCTTAGAAAAGACCAACAACAGACAGCTAACTGTACACGCAGAAGGCGACAATGTAAGATGGTTCATCCTGTTGGACAGAAATGACCCATAATAAAATGGTTGGTTGGTTATAATCAATGTAACATCTAATGCCATTCCTAGACAAAAACAATTACAGATATTGTTATTATGATTATAAACCATGGGAAATATATCATAATTAATACAGTTGCTTTCGTGAACAAAAAACAGTACTGTTCTGAAAAGGTATCTCAGACGTATGGATGTGGTTGAACAGGGAGAGAAAGCTTCAAACCTCACCGTTTAAGCTAGGTAGGTCATTTCAGGGGTAAATCAAATTGAGAACAACTCCTCTGTCTACACACACCTACTCATACAGAGGGCTTGTTCCTAAAGTTGCTGGACTTGACAACCAACATGGAGCAAAGTACTTGCAAAGTAGGTTAGTGTTTGACTTGTGCTTGTACGTCATCCTGATTTGACTGTCGTACTGTATTTCTGCACAGCAGCATGGGGGTTGCAGGTAGGGTGCGCTGTTAACCCGCCCCTCCCCCATTGGAAAAAAACACTATACTATAACACTATACTACTATAACAATTATCAATTATTATGTGAGGACAGCATAAATAATAACGCAGCTCTTTGGAGTGCCCTACTGACTAATACAGGACAACTGGTCACATTGCAGGCAGAGCTCAAGCAACTAGAGATCAGGTGCTACCCTAAATACATATTTCAAAGGGTGCAGAAAATGGCGCAAAACTCACTCTTAAACAAAGGAAATAAAGTTAATGCCTTTGCTTAACAACTGGTCACACTGTCATACACGCTCAGTCGCTTATTCTTAAATGTCAAGCGTGGTTCCTCTGCCTCTGAACTAACTGCAACAAATGGAAAAATAGCACACTAAGAAAGTGTATACTGCATGCCAAACACTGCAAGCGATCTTAAAAGCAACATTGTGTTGAGCAGAGACGTAGGATTAAAATCAATTTCATTTCCATTCAGCCAAATTCAGGAAATTAACTGAAATTCAATTTATGAATTGAAGATGCACACTGCTGAGTATTATGGGGTTAATATTGGGTTCTTTGGTGGTCAAACTATCACTTTTTTCCTTTAGATGCGCCTTACAGCCCATTAACAAGTTTCAACATGATCATCTAGAAAATTCAACAGACTAAGCACTACAGAAATGTGGGTAGCATGTAAAATCGTCCAATAAAGGACGGCTGATTTCTCAGAAGTGTCCAATGCAAAGTCAGCAGCTGCTCAGAGTGACTAAGCTAACACTAACTCCACCTTACACTGCATAAGATAGAACTCACCACATCTAGCTACCAACTGCCTTTCTGATTAGCCAACACTGCAACCTAGCTAGAAAATATAAATTAGCCAAGTAAAGTTAACTCGTCGCCATGCAAAATGCTTAACAAGATATAAAACAAATATAGTAACAAATACAATACATTTTTTGTTGAATCAGAAGAGATTCAGTATCATAAAACAATATTTCTAACCACCTTCTGAAATGGCTGGCCTTCATGGCAATAAACACAGCTACAGTCCATGTTAGGTAGCTGAAACAAATGCCAAGAACATTGTATGAAATACAATGAAAGTTACTTACCAATAAATATATCCAAATATAAATAGATTGCTATAATCATATTCAGTCAGTAACAACTATTTTTTTCTGATAATATTTGATGGGAGCCGTGACATCAGAGGAACAGGACTGTTCGAGCTAGAAACAGGCATGAAGTCATGCCATTAATGCCTATCTTATTCTAACAGAAGCTGCATTCAGGAGACAAAGACCCACAAAAGGGTAGCTAATGTACAGAATAGAAAACTAGCTATCCATACACTGATTTATTAATCAGCATAATAATTACACGGATAGCTATATTATGTGCATGTACAAAAAAAGAAGTCTTATTAAAAACTGCTGGTCTTTCAATTCATGACTAGCGTGACCCAACTACATGACTCTGCTAGCACACTAAGGTCTACTGCACAATCTCCCCAGGCAGCTTTTGAATAATCTGATATGTCCATTCATAGCTACAAGGGGAAAGATTCTGATAATTAAGACAGCTTTTCTCTGTGTCTGCACTGTATAAGGCGGATACTACTCTTTCTGCACAATTGACTCAGTGCAAATAAATCTGCCATTCACTCAGCTTGTTGAGGCGAGGAAAAGTTATGATATCAATGAATTCCTCTTAGCAGGCATCTGAGGCTCTCTTTGAGATTGGCCGAAACAGACATTCATTTCAACTCTGACTGAAATTATCGCTTCATATTTCTGTGGTCAAATAATTAAATATTCTGGACCTTGCTATTAGTCACAGAAAGATAACACACTTCTCCATCAAAACTGAGAGTTTTGTATCAATTAGCTTGGGCAAAACCAGCATTTTCCCATCATTGATTTAGTAGCCTGTGTCCCTGACGCGGGCGTTTGATCGCTCTGTTTCTGTTTCACTGCCAGGTCCAGCTAACCCCTGTGTATTTCTGCTCCCCCCCCCCCCCCCCCCCTGTACCCCCATCAAAATTGTCAGTTGAAGAGCTTGGAGTGTATTTTTTACTTTCATGAAATTACTTTCACAAAAAAAGGGCCAAATAACTGTGAACACTGAACTTTCAACTCGGAGTTGAATCAAACACGCAATATCAATACAGGATTAATCTGTACAGAATGGTTTAACACAACAGTTTCAGTACTCTTTCTGGATATTATTTTGAGCACTTTTGTTTCAATGTACTGATGGGGACTACTAGGATTCAAAATATATCACAATTATCAATTATATCTAAAACAGAGATTGTTTCATTCATATTTTGACAGTGCATTTTCTACATTAAACTGTGTACTGTGTACTGCTACGATTTATGCCAGGCATGCCTGTCCATGTATATTCAGACAACAGTCTAGTGTAGGCTACAACGTGGACTGGGTAAACTAACTATATAAACATGGGCTATTTAAACGGAGGAAATGTCTGTGGACATAACTGAGGTCAAAGATCAAAATATGACCCAATTTTTTTATTCAGAACTTTCCAAATCCAGTGGTAGAACTACTTAATAAAACGCTTAACTCTAGCCCCCACAGAAACGTTTAACTGTAGCTTCCTGAAGCTTGCAAACTAACCGGAAAATAAGTAGAGTAGCCTACACCACGTTAGCGTGCTGAATGTTATTTCTGTGCCTATTACTTAATGAACTGATTTCACCCCGCCGCCCGGCTACTTTGCTGCTTTCTGCACTAAAGGGCTACTGTATCTTTAAGTGGTAATCCCTCAAAATTTAAGTGTTTGTTGCCTACCAGTTAATGGGCGGTTCCGTATAATGTCTACACTACCCAGTGGGAGGTCTCTGCCTATCACAATCGCCACTGTCTCGCTAACATGGCTCTTAAAGCGACACTGCTCGCCATACCTTCGTCGCCTTCCGAAATTAGCGGAAGGTTGTAAGAAATCCACTTTGCATTTCAAAGACAGGCAGACCATTGAAACACAAAAGAACAGCGCTACGTTTAGGGGCGCTTCGTTTTGTAGCAACATGTGAATTCAGCTGCGTCGACTGGCGACAATTAATGTTATTACAATGCAAATGATTTGTTCACGGTGTTTCCTTAGCGTAAGGCTCTCAAGTCAAAGCCGGATGGAATTTAAATCCCGATCGCCGTGAAAAAAGCATTGCTCACTTAGCAGTACCTCCACCTTGATCGTGTGATTTTGTGGCCAGGTTCTTCGTATCATCCTACGGGAAATGTAGCCTCCTGCCTTTATTTTGACGAGGAATTTAATATAATTCCCCACAATATGACTGATAGACGTGCATTGTGTAAAAGGAGAGACTAGTATACGGGCAACTACCGCTCATCAACAGATAAGCCAGTTTGGTAGACTCCTCGCCTTAACGAAATGAACAAAGTCCTCACCTTGACCCTAAAATAATTCAGTTTGTAGTGGAGATGAAAACATGACATTTGACATGCTCACAGTTGATTAAGCTTGGGCGATTGTGGTTATCCTTAAATTCTCTCCAAGCTCTCCCGACTCTCTCACTTTAACTTGACGCGCTGGACAATATCAAGTAGGCTAGACAAAGCGATAGCCCCAAGACTACAAAACGATCCGCCATATAATTAAATTACAACACCAAGTGACTCAGAACAACAGTTGCATTAGCAAAGTAGGCTACCTAGTAGCCTGCTGTTGAACAATCCAGTATCGAAGAACAGCAATGTGCCACTGCCTCTATTAGCTTCCGGTTTGTTTTTGTTTTGATTTTTGTTCGTAGCCTTTTTTTTTTTTTTTTTATCTTTTTTTTTTTTTGAGGGGGGCGGGTGGGACTATATTCTCTGTTCGGAAAACGAGACACGAAAATCTTGACAACGTCTTGAGAGATCTTAGTACAAACATTCATATTCTATCATCATAAGAAACATTGACACAGCACATGGACATGGAGTTCGATGTTTTGCAAAGAGAGCGACAGTCAGTGTGACAATGTTTTGAATAAACATAAGACATTAACAAGTTCTAACAGACTCGTTGTAAACGAAAGGTGCACACATATAGTAATCAACAACAGTTGCTACTGAAACGTAAAACATCATGTCTTGCTTCTACAAAGAACCGAAAACAATACAGAAAACGTGACAGCCATAACCGTTAGTTTAAGATGAAAGTGTGTTGTTAACATCGACATGGACGTTGTAAACATATTTTTATCAGCCAGCTAAATTAATTGATTTGACTTGTTTAAAAGTTAATTGATAGCCTTGCGAAACTAAAACTTCTGGGTACTGGGAAAGAATAGCCTACTAAAAGCTTGTAAAAGTAGGGGCAAGTTAATAGTAGGACAGTTCACACACAATATATTTTTAAAAGCAGAAATGTAACGTAAAGCTTGCTTCAACTAGGGACAGTTTTAAAAGCAAAGCAACATTGCCCTCAAAGGGCTGTAAAGTTCTGAGGGCTGTAAAGGGCTGATCTCCATTTCCGAAAATACACACAGTATGCTACTGCTAAGGGCGAAAGTTTGGGGGGATATGATGTCGGAAGTACGATTTAACTAATTGTGTAGCCTAAGTGCTTTTCTCCCCACTAACTGCAAACCCAAACACATTTCAGTCATTTCCACTGCGGGTGTAATATGGGACGGGGGGTATAATGGGTTGTTTAACGTTGCTTACCGCTATCAGTGTGTTATTTCTCTGCTCTGCCGTGGTTGCCGACTCGGGGTCTTGTTTGTTTTGTTGCTTATTATTAGCAGATTTCTTAGCCCTCTGCTCCAGGCTTCGCTGATAGAGGCTGACCGTCTCCCTGCGTTCAATCTCCAGCTGTTCCGCGTGGGCTTGCTGGTACCTGTTTTCACAGTTTACATGGTGCCTCCGACAGCCTTCGATTCTTTGCCTCAATCTTTCGACCACTGCGCTGTGCTTAGGAATTCCCGCATTGTTACTGTTATTACCGGCGTTGATGCCGCTGTTTATGTTATTGTTGTTTATGCAAATACTGCTGCCATTCGCAGCAGTGGGGGTTGCAAAATCCCCCATCATATAGTCTGTGCACAGTATTTTGGAAGAACTTTATCAAGCCTCTTGTGTCAAAAATGTTTCCAGGGAAAGAGGAATGGGGATTCAGATGACTATAAACAAACAGTGGCTGCTATCCTTCCTTCGGTAAAATTCAACCATGCAACACCATAAAACAATACTGTACACGATCGGGAAAAAACACAATCGGAGCGTGTTAGACCGAGCTCAGCGGTCGGTCCTCGCGCTCACTTACACGGCCAGTAGAACTGTTCTAATGTAACTCCATAGAAGATCCGGATGTTACGAGCGAACATCACACACAACAGCCAATGTTACGAGCTCGCTGCTTTATTGTGTTGTCCTATAAGAAAAAGTTTTGCCGATCGCGGCGGAAAGCCTCCGGAGTGGTTTCGTGAACTTGCATCGCGTTAGTTTGTCTGTAAAATCCCCAAGCATGAAGAGCTGTTTAAAAATCCTGCCCTCAGAGACGTGCGTAAATGAAATCCTAAAGACGCCGATTCTGCTGGTCGCACACAGCTGCTGCTACCATCACAATGATCAAGTGCTCTCCTCCACCATGCCAGCGGAGTGATATCAGGACAAGAGCTGAGTAAAAATCAGCAAGAGGTTGTGAACAGCCCGTCGGCCGCACGCAAAACCCGGATTGGATTAGCTCAGTTTAATACGTGGAGTTAAAAACAGTGGAAAACACATCGGTTTGAAGGATTACCAAGTGAAGACAAACTACAATTACGTAGGCTTTCGGAAAACATAAACTAATTTCTATGGTAGTTATGTACAAGTCAAATCATGCTAATTTTGTCTGCTTCGAGAATGTAATACTAAAATGCAACAGTAAAAACTTGCACTTAGTCAACAACGGGAGAGATGTTTAAAAGTAATTATGCTTGATAATTAATTTTGTTTTTTGTTTATTTTTTTATTTTATCTCCTTGTTAATACTGAAATTGTTGTATTAAACATAGCTTTTGCAGCATGGAATAACACATATTTTAAGCATTCTTTTTAATGAACCCCCCATCTTCTCAATAAATGTTTACTTTGTACTTTTGCTACCACCATTGCACACAATCTACCATAGCACCTTATCATGGTCAATATATCACAGGGCCAGTCCCTACTAGGCCCTTGTAATCACTTCACATGCTCTTTATTTCTTACAGTGATTTTGATCTTTATGTGTGTGAGATATGTGTGTATATGTGTGTATGTATAAGCTACTGGATGCCTAAAATTTCCCTCGGGATGAATAAAGTATCTATCTATCTATCTATCTAAATGTTGACAAATGTTGATGAATGTTGAAAATACATTTTTATATATATAGTTGCTTGTGTAAGAAATAAACAACTAATGTCTTCCATTCACAGGGATCTTCTCAAACAGAAATATTATTTTTATGTAATATTGATCCACTGACTTCCTGGTTCACATCCATGCACAGTACAGCCCAAGCCAGATCTTCAACCTTTGACCTTTACATTAACTTATGGGAATATAATATTGCTATTGCTTGTAATAGCCATCACAGTAATCATCACTTCATTCCCTACTGCACTGTGTTTGAGCACTCAAAGCCAGGGGCGGATAGTATTTTCCCCAGCTGATCCATGTGATGATTCTTGCAGAACCCTGCCCAACGCCCTCCGCCCATACCCCAGCCCTCTCTCCCTACTGCTCCAGCAGCAGTGCTCAGGCAGTCTGTCCTGTAAGACCTGGAGCAGACCGAGGTGTCTGGGAAGCTCTAAGGAGTCGCAGGGGAGCAGTGTGGAGCAAGATAGCTCCGGGCCTGGACTTGTAACCAGAAGGCTGTGGGTTTAAATCCCACTCGTCTTCTTGTACTACAACACTTACATTAACACCTTTACCTAGTATTGTTGAAATATTGTCAGGAGTAAGTATTAATCAAGCATTTTAGGCTAGAGTTTTTTTCCTTTTACTGTATTTCTTTTTTTGGTATATTATCAGAATTTTGTACCTGTGCATGCCTATGCAAAACTGTCATTTTGGTTTTGGGTCACAAGTCGACACAACCCACAGTGTTGTGGAACAGTTGCACAGCCGTCAGAAGTGTTGTGATGGATATGCCGCTTGTTAGCGAGCTAGAGTGGTGACTAGGAAGGTGTGGTGCAGGTTTGAAGCCTTGGAAGGCCACCACAGTTGTGGCAATGATAAATTTACTTCAGCTAATGAGCAACTGTGTCTATTTGCTCAGAGTTAAAGGAGTCTGCGGAGCCAGGAGAAGGAAGGGAAACTTCAGTCCTGGCATTGGCTCCTATTAACTCCCTTCTTAAACATGAAATAATACATTATTGCTGAACTCTTTTTCTTCACCTCAAAGAAAAATAAACTTTCTGAGCACATATAAACCTGGTCTGGACAGAACAATGGGTGTGATGACAGCAGGGTCCGTCTGTTATGCTATTACTTGCTCTCTGCCATATTAAGACCTACCTAAAGCCTCCCACTTTTTGTGTTAGCATTGTTTAGAGCAGGAGCAACTAGATATTTGTATTAGGTAGATCCTCAATCCACAAAGTATGTTCAAGATCCCATATAGGTTGAAGCTGTGACACTCAATAAAGCTATCTAAGTCTTCAAACAAATAAGTATTTTTAGAGGTACAAAAGTAGTACCCCGCCCTGGATTCGACCCCGTAACCTTCTGGATGCAAGCCAAGTTACCAAACCACTGCTCCAAAACTGAAAAATGGATCTCCGATGACAGGCTGAGTCTCAACTCTTATAACAATTCTAGCTGTTCAACCAAAGTTTGTCAGAAAGGCTTTTTAGTAGACAGCTGGCCAGATATGCACAAAAGCCTCTGCATTGCAGTTAGAAGCTGACTTGTATTCTCTCCAGATCGCGAAGGTGTAAGCGGGCCTTCCCTTGTGACCTTGGCTGGTTCTTGCCAGCGCCCCCAGCAAGCCACAGATGCACTCTCCTAGTATTTATGCAACCGGGTGAGACTGGTTCATTTGAGCCACGTGTAGCTGATACACACAGGAAAGGCATATTTCTCCTTTACAGCATGGCCGCTATAGCGCAGCGGTTATCTGCAGACCGTTTGTTCTGAAGGCATCTCCCCCCCTGGACCCACAGCCTTAACAAAGGCACAACAACTCACCATGTCCCTTCAAGCACAGGCAAGTCTTTATTGTAAAAAAAATTTTTTTTAAAGCAAGATGACCATCTGCAGAACACACTGCGCTGAGTATTTGGTGAGAGGCGGAACACATGCAATTACACACATTTTCCACGCCCGACGCAGCAGAGCGTTAACCTAACCCCCCCGAGTAAATGCAAGTCATGCTAAGTGGTGCCATGACGCAGTCGCTAATCTATTTACCTCTGTCATGCAGCGGCTAACAGAAAAACGGCTAACAGAAAAACCACAAACGATCCTCATTCTTCTAGATATCTCTGCTGCCTTCGACACTGTGGATCACTGCATCCTCCTGTCTGCCCTGTCAGCAACGGGCATCTGTGGCACAGCCCTGGACTGGATTGAGTCCTACCTCTTTGGTCGCTCCTTCCAGGTTGCCTGGGCTGGTATGGTATCGACACCTCGGCCCCTTGCCACAGGAGTTCCCCAGGGCTCAGTCCTAGGCCCGCTTCTTTTCTCTCTTTACACTCGTTCCCTTGGCCCTGTGATCACTGCACATGGGCTATCCTACCACTGCTATGCGGATGATACCCAACTCTTCATCTCATTCCCACCATCTGATACACAGGTTTCTGCCTGTATCTCTGCTTGCCTGAGTGACATCCAGATCTGGATGGACAACCACTATCTAAAGCTCAACCCAGGCAAGACTGAAATGATATTCATCCCTGCATCTCTCCCCACCTTCAAGCGCAAACTGAAGACGCACCTTTTCAAGCAGCACCTCTCCCCATCCCTCCCTACCTCCCTGTGAACCTTAATTGTGTGTTTTGGTATTTTTAGTTGGCTAGGTAAGCAGTGTTTGGGTAATTAACTTTGGTCACTTTTGCTTTGTTGTTTGTTTATTTGTTGATAAAAAAAATAAAAAAAATAGGCCCTGGTCCTTATCTTTGTTGTACGGGTAGCAATTGAAATTGTACTTCCCTCTAGGGTCTTTCAGCGCACTTAGCCCTGGTTATGGGTATGCACTTTGTTGTACGTCGCTCTGGATAAGAGCGTCTGCCAAATGCCAATAATGTAATGTAATGTAATGTAATTGTAATCGCGTGCCTGTGGGAGCATGCGTGTGCGCTATACATTGGAGGCCTCTGATTGCGGAGGTGGTGAGTGGGTCACGGGCGGTGTTCGAGGTCTCAGGATCTCACAGTGAATAGAGCTGACCTCACAGGAGAGTAAAATAGAGCCGGGAAGTGGCAGTATGTTTACTTACCACCAGGGCTGCCGTCAGAGGGGACCGCCGGGCCTGGAGGAGGGGGGCAGGGGGCAATGGTCTGTGAACTTGTGGTAAATATTATTGTCCCGGGCCCAGGAATTATATAATGTCATTATGATATTATTTTGTCCTGGCATGGGAATTTTACCTGGAAGCCCTGATCCCCACAGTCAAAACCAGAGGAATCTCAAGGAGGCCAACACGGCCAAAATTCAGCTGAGCTGCCAGAGAACAAACAAATGCTGAAGTCCTCTCTAAAATAAAGATTTGAGCGTTGTGACAAAAAAAGTAATGGTTGTGTGTAAAACCTTCGCCGTCTTTAATTCATTGCTTAATTCAGCCAGTTCCATTGAAAGGACATGAGTGGTTTTCCTTCTTTTATAAGCTGGGTCTGGAGATTGGTGTCATGGCAGGGTAAAAGGAGCTGGTGGACGTACAATATTAAAGAGCTCTATTGTGTGTAAGTGGGGGGCGGGGAGAGGAGGTGGTGGTGGATGTGCACGGGGGAGGAGGCCGTCACGTGGAGAGGAGAGGGGGGCGAGCTGTAATTGGTGCTCCTGCCCAGTCTGTCCGGCTTAGGCTGAAAGAATGCCTGGAATGTTGTGCGCACACCACCCCCACACTGCACTCCCGACAGCAGGGACACCCCTCCTTAGAGCTCGCTCACACCACAAACGCCCACACACTGCACTCTCTGGAGCTCGTTCACACCACAAACGCCCCCACACTGCACTCTCTGGAGCTCGTTCACTCCACAAACGCCCCCACACTGCACTCTCTGGAGCTTGTTCACACCACAAACGCCCCCACACTGCACTCTCTGGAGCTCGTTCACTCCACAAACGCCCTCACACTGCACTCTCTGGAGCTCGTTCACTCCACAAACGCCCTCACACTGCACTCTCTGGAGCTCGTTCACACCACAAACGCCCCCACACTGCACTCTCTGGAGCTCGTTCACACCACAAACGCCCCCACACTGCACTCTCTGGAGCTCGTTCACTCCACAAACGCCCCCACACTGCACTCTCTGGAGCTCGCTCACTCCACAAACGCCCCCACACTGCACTCTCTGGAGCTCGTTCACACCACAAACGCCTCCACACTGCACTCTCTGGAGCTCGTTCACACCACAATCGCCCCCACACTGCACTCTCTGGAGCTCGTTCACACCACAAACGCCCTCACACTGCACTCTCTGGAGCTCGTTCACACCACAAACGCCTCCACACTGCACTCTCTGGAGCTCGTTCACACCACAAACGCCCCCACACTGCACTCTCTGGAGCTCGTTCACACCACAAACGCCTCCACACTGCACTCTCTGGAGCTCGTTCACACCACTAACGCCCCCACACTGCACTCTCTGGAGCTTGCTCACTCCACAAATGCCCCTACCCCCCTCCTGCACTCCTCCCTCCTCGCTCTTTTCACCGCTTCTCTCTCACTCTCTTACCTCCTCAGATAGTCACCTTGTACGTAAACGGCCTGAGTAAAATATTCCCCGAAGATTATGGATTAGCGCATCTAATCCCAAAAAAAACGATCCAGGCTCAGTTTCACGTCAACCTCAAACTTGATGCCAGGGAGCTAACCGTGTTTTCTATCAGCAGCTGGACTGATGGATTATTGTGGGGTGATTCCACCTTAAAGGCAGGGCTTCTATGTATCAGTAAACGGTAGTTTGAGCACATTTGGTACATGTTTCCAAACAGCCCCTGTGCAGTAGTTGAATTTGTAAGTGAGCTCGACTCCCTAAAAGCAGCTATTGAAGAAGGTTTCCTTCAAGTTGAGCCAGACACATTGAGCCATAGAACTTGTTCATAAAAGCCATAAAGTAAACCAGCTACTTGAAGGAGAAGTATGCGATTAAATAAAATAAATTAAGGAAAATGCAGAGGCTAATGTCTGCCCCATTTCCAGATGGAACTGTAGTCTGTAGTAAATGTATGTTTAAGGCCCTTATTTGTTCTCAAAGATAAAATGTCTTCTGATTATTCATTGTGACAATTGGAAGGAGGAGCATGACTAAAGTAAATAAATTCCCAGAAAAGATCACTATTGAGCAACAGCATATACACCAACCATATACACATCAATATGCATCAATATACACCAACAGCATATGCACCAACATACACCAAAAGCATATACACCAACAGCATAGACACCAACATACACCTAAAGCATATACACCAGCATACACACCAATATACACCAACAGCATATACACCAATACACACCAACAGCATATACACCAATACACACCAACAGCATACAAACCAACATACATCAACAGCATATACACCAACATGCACCAACAGCATACACACCGACATACACCAACAGTATATGCACCAACATACACCATGCCACAATTATATTTTGTTTCCAAATGTGTTACATGTTGTTTAATAATGTTACACAATGGATGCATTGTATATGCATTGTCAAATGATTGGTATTGCAGTCCTTCAAAAATCTAATAGATACTGCAAATGATTTCCTGACTTTGTTTAATGCACAGTCATAACTCATTGGCCCTGTTTTGCTTTCTTGGTTTTCTGCTCAAAGAAAGCAGCAGGCCCGCATTCTCCGAGCATTTCCAGAGGCGAAGAAAGGGGATAGACGTGTAAGCAAACGTTATTATTCCCCTTTCTACTGACAACCGGTGGCTGGCATGTACGCAGGCTCTAAATGGATTAGTTGGCTAATTGCTGTGAATGCTCAAAGCTACAAAGCCTGCATTCCTGAGCGAGAAGTAGCCCCGCGAACGCGTCGGACAGACGGGTCCTCCGCTGCGTGGCAGCCAATGAGAGAAGCCTAAGGATAGCAGCCTGGGGGGAAAATCAGGTGAAAGTGCGATTTAAAGAAGACGAGCCACAGGAAAACACTGTAATCTCAGCAAACGAGCAGAAGGCAAGCTGTCCTCATCAGAGAGCTTCTCTCTGAACTACGGGCGGAGAGGTCTGTGTGGTGCATTAGTCGTGCCCAGAGGAGTGTTGAACTCGAGTAGCTTATAGACCTCCCTTTAGGCCTCTTATCATCCTGAACCATTCTCTATATGATTTGTGTTATATGACAAATATGCAAAGTAATAAACATGAACAGTTTAAATGAACAAATACAGTATGTGCGGCTTAAGTAAAGATAAATTCTTAGCAGCTGGTTACATGCCACTGACTGCGTTTACAATGTGGTGGCAGTATTTTTGGATCTTTGAAGTGCATCCCATACTGAGTTTTTCCATTATCTTAAAACTATAAATCATGTATCCCAGCAATGTCATGTATGCAAAACTATCCAATGGAAAGGAGATTCATCATAGGCTGTTATCTGTGGACCTGAAGATGTTATTTCTACAGTCTACAGCTCAGCTGTTACTGGAGTTCCTCTCTGTCAGTCTTACTGCCTGATACCTTCAAGCAGCACCTCTCCCCATCCCTCCCTACCTCCCTGGGAACCTTAATTGTTGTCTCTGTGACTTGCTTTGTGTATCGGTATTTTTAGTTGGCTAGGTAAGCAGTGTTTGGATAGTTAACTTTGGTGACTTTTGCTCTGTTTGTTTGTTTGTTTGTTTGTTCAAAAAAAAAAAAAAAAAAAAAAAAAAAAAAGGCCCTTGTCCTTATCTTTGTTGTACAGGTAGCAGTTGAAATTGTACTTACCTCTAGGGTCTTTCAGCGAACTTATCCCTGGTTATGGGTATGCACTTTGTTGTACGTCGCTCTGGATAAGAGCGTCTGCCAAATGCCAATAATGTAATACCCAACAGGACGCAGTTATGTTTTTACAACTCCAACATCCTAGCTCTCATTGTAGAGGGATGCTTCCTGTACACTTGAGTTTTTTCAATGAGGACAGGCTCATTGACAGCAACTGCTCACCTTTAGATGCCTGGCAACTTACAAGAGATTGTTGGTTTAGAGACTGCAGGGATTCTCACATCTGGCCCTCCAAGCCAGTAGTGCTGCTGGTTTTCTTATCTATCTGATTGATTGATTAATGCCACTGATTGGACAGAGATTTAACTGACCTGGTTAAATTGGTCTTGATTAGGGGGGAGTATAAAAACGAGCAGCAATGTGGGCCTTGACAGCCAGATTTCAGTATCCCTGGTGTAGTGGAATGCCTCAGATACTCTGGCTCAACATCACCCTACCTTGCCCTGGTGAGATCAAGGTGACTGCAAACGTTCAGTCGCAGTTGTCTGATAACAAATCTATCAACTTTGAGGTTTGACGTGTTGTGTGTTCAGAGATGCTCTTCTACATACCACTGTTATAATGTGTGGTTATTTATGTTCAGGTATGTTCTTCTACATACCACTGTTATAATGTGTGGTTATTTGTGTTCAGATATGTTCTTCTACGTACCATTGTTGTAATGTGTGGTTATTTGTGTTCAGAGATGCTCTTCTGTACACCACTGTTGTAATGTGTGGTTATTTGTGTTCAGAGATGCTCTTCTGCACACCACTGTTGTAATGTGTGGTTATACCATTCTCTGCCAACTCAAGAGACTGTTGTGCATGAAAATCCCAGGAGATAGGCAGAGATTCTGAGATTCGCAAACTACCCTGTCTGGCACCAACAATCATTCCACGGCCAAAGTCACTTACATCACATTTTTTCCCCATTCTGAGATTTGGCCTGAAAAACAGTTGAATCTTTTGGCCTTGTTTGCATGCTTTTATGCATATAGTCGCTGCCGCATGATTGGCTGATTAAATATTTGCATTAAATATTTTAATTTGCAGAAAGCTGGTGTACAGGTCTACCTAATAAAGTGCTCACTGAGTGTACAGTTTTAGAGGAGAGCAGGGCATATTGTCACTTTTCACTCTCTTACATTTCTTAAGCACAATGCATCACAATGGAATAAATGTCATAGCAGATGAAAGTCTTGGGCACATATATGCTGTTGGGCACAATTGCGATTGATATGTATTATATTCATATCTTCTCTCTCTTATTTCATTTCAGAACCCAGCCATTTTTCCCACCTCCAGTCAGACCCAAGAATGTCTTCCTCTAGGCCTGAAAATCAGGCTTCTTTTATGTAGCCCTATAATGAGGTAATTGGCCACAACTACAGTGATTACAATTAATCACAGCGATGGTCATATCAGCATGAAGGGCCAGTGCTGCCACCTGGTGGACAGCATCTCTATTTCCCCTCCTGTCGTCACATTATACAGTATATAATAATCAATTTACAATAACCTTAGTACTATTATGAGAACCCGAGTTGCTGAAACTGAGTAGCTGATCAATAATTTGTGTCAATAATATGTGTCAATTTATAGTGAAACATAGATACATGTGACAACTTGCCCGAAACTGAAATGTGTGCTAATGTTGGCTATATCTTAAAGTCAGCTTAACATAGGACTCCAACAAAAGTATCAAAATACATTTCATTCTCTCTCCTACTCAGCATAAAACATTAATGCCTAAAAACTTTTTATTACGTAAAATGTGAAACACAATTCTTTTACATTTGACCACAGGTACACAGGAAGTTGAAAATGATGCACTAAAAAGCTATTCAATTTTTTCTATTTTTAAGGTAGTGCTTCTAGTGAATGTACAGTGTGACATCTTACCCATGTGACAACTTACCCCACTCTCCCCTACACCCTCCCAAATTGACTGAGGATGTCTCAGCATTGGGATGGCCCAAAGAAATAGGAGCAAAGAAAATAGGTCATACGAAAACAGAGCTGTGGTTTTGGGAAGACAGATCAAATAAAAGATCTGATAGAGAATCTCAGTCCTCTGGTGCATGCATATTTGTGGGTTTAATTAGTCACACCCCATATAATGCCTGGTTCAATGTCAGGTCCACTTTTTCCCTCATAAACTTCACATTTTGTTGCTTTTCTGTCGGAAGAGCTTTCTGAACCAAGTCCAAAAACCACTCCTATTTTCAGCATTGTTTTTGTCAACACCGTTTGAGGAATCAAGCTGATTTTGAAGAGTCCTACAGTCAGTTCTTGAATCAGTCATTATTTCACTGGTTCATTGTTTGGGACAGTCAGGCTAATTTGGGAGTCCTATGGTCGGTTGTTGAACCAGTTACTGGATGATATAGAGAGGTTTTCAGGGAAAACCATTCTATTACCCCCCCCCCCCCCCTATTTCAAAGAGAGGCCAGGCAGGGGCAGCCCCCCCCCCCCTTGCCCTAGCTTCCTAGCTTAGTGGGTTGTCAGGAGTTGCTAAGGGAGATAATCACCCGTGGACGCGAAGACACGGCGGCAGACGGTGAGATGTCGACCGGGGTCAAAGGTGGACTAGCAGCAAACGAGGGATCGAGAGGCCAGGGCGCTCGCTCAGATCTCCACCTGTTGCCTCTCACTTTTTTCGGGAAAAAGGGGGGAAGAGGGCCTTTTGGTTCAGGGCCAGTCACAAGCAGTGATAATCACTGTCGACACTTTAGTGGAATCCATTTTCAAAACAAGTTCATTTCTGTCAAAAAAACAAAGCAGTAGCCTATCCACTAAAGAGATTTGACACATTATGTGTTCAGAGATGCTCTTCTGCATACCATTCTTGTAATGTGTGCTTATTTGCCTTACTGTCACCTTCCTGTCAGCTTTGACCAGTCTGGCCCTTCTCCTCTGATCTCTCTCATTAACAATGTGGCTCTGCCTGCAGAACTGTTGCTCACTGAATGTTTTTGTTTTTCACACCATTCTCTGCAAACTCTAGAGGCTGTTGTGTGTGGAAATCCCAGGAGATCAGCAGTTTCTGAAATATTCAAACCACCCTATCAGACACCAATTATCATTCCACGGTCAAAGTCACTTAGATCATATTTCGTCCCCATTCTGACATTTGGTCTGAAAAACACCATGTCTGAATACTTTTCTGAATTTAGTTGAAGCCACATGATTGGCTGATTAAATATTTCCATTAATAAGCTGGTGTACAGGTCTACCTAATAAAGTGCTCAGTGAGTGTATGTTCAACGGAAAGGGCCACTGCAATGAGTTTCTGAGATTCTGACATCTGGAGCAGAGAACACATTTGGTATTCCAACATACTGGAAACAGTTTCAGGGGCATATTGCATCACCTGATCAAGCTAAGTTTGGTAATTTTTGATACTCCAACCCAACAAAAAAAAGTAAAAAAAAAAATGTACTGCTCACTTATGATACCCCAGACAAGGGACTTAGGTGTGATTTAAGCATGATTGGTCATAGGTTTTAGTGAAAATATCTAAATTTATAATATAAAGTCCTCACACAAATCCACACAAATGTGTAAAAACGGCATCCAGTGCACAGCTTGAGTGCTGAAATGCGTTTCCAGTTAGAGGGAGGCGATGAGAAAGGGAAGCACACCTCCCTCGTGGTTAAAAATAAAAGGGACAGCCTACATGCGTATACACCTACACCTCCCTCCCGAAATGCCCACAACAGGGTGTCCATGCTTGCCAGCAGGTTGCTGGGATATTGCGCGAGACTCCCATTAAATATTTAATGTGCTCGCTGACGCATGATGCCCACGTTAGGACCGAGAACCAGTGGGACTGATACGTGGACGAACAGAGGCAGGCTGCCACTGCTGTGCCCGGCTTGCCTGTGCACACACACACACACACACATACACACATACACACACACACATACACACACACACACACACACATACACACACACACGCACACCCACACACGCACACCCACACATACACATGCACACGCACGCATGCATGCTCACACACACACACACACGTGCACGCATGCATACTCACACACACATACACACATACACACACACACATACACACACACACGCACACCCACACACGCACACCCACACATACACATGCATACTCACACACGCACACACAAACACATACACACCCACACATACACATGCACACGCACGCATGCATACTCACACACACATACACACGCACGCATGCATACTCACATACACACACACAAACACACTCACTCACTGGCACACACTCTCTCTCTCCCTGGGGGAAAATTAACATTCGTTTCATGTTCCTGAGAAAAAAATGACCTGCCAGCTCCAGTGAAACTCGGGTGTGATGTTTGAGGTAGTGGAGTCAGGAGAGAGGAGGTAGTTCAGGGATAGGTGCACGGGGGCGGGGAGGGGGGGCGGGGGGGTGTTTGAGGTAGTGGAGTCAGGAGAGAGGAGGTAGTTCAGCGATAGGAGCACACAGGGGTGGGGATGTTTCTTGGTATTCCACAAACGATCTGAACCAGACGAATGAATTAATGAGGCCCTTTAAGACAGAAGCAGGGGCACATTGTGGCGGTGGTCCTGAGGAGCAGACAGGCACTGTGACTTCCTTCTGAAGTGCTGAGAGAGGCAGGAGGCATGCAGGCAGGCTGCCCGCCTGGAGCCAGTTCTGACTGGCAGGCCTGCCCTCTCCCCGCCGGTGGTGTCACCATGGACAGGAGTGATATCCCTGCTCTGTGAAAGCCATTACCCATCATCCTCTCTCTGATTACCCTGCATCCCCTCTCTTCTCTGGCCTTATCCTCACCCGAGTAACAAAGGTGCCGAAAAATCGCACCGCCACATTGTTGATTGTACATCCCAAAATGGGGTGTTCTTGCAGAGAAATGACGTCACACAATATAACTAGCAAGATATGTTCAGCTGTTCAATATAAAAAAAGATTGCACAATGATATTATGAGGGCATGGTATGTTTTAAAGCACACATTCCATGTGGTAGTGAAAAAGCTATTCTTATGATGCAGGGTTATTTAGGTTTTGAATTTCCATGGCTGGATATTTATGGACATATTTGAAATCTTGAAAAAGTTTGTTGATCCTGGAAACACTTTGGGCATTTTCCCTGAAACTGTGACAATGATGCGTGACACCTGTTCTCCCGGCATTAAAGAGTACATCAAAATAGTACTTCTGTTTGCCCCTTTCCACTGGCCATCTTTGTTAGTGGGTGCCAGGATCAGTAATTAGGAGAATAGAACTGCCCCCATGAGGTTGAGGGTTCAATTCTGCACCATGGAACTTTCTGCACATTTTTACATATCTTAGGTCACCAGTCCTCATATGCTGGTCTTGGTATGCTGATGTTTGTTGTTCCTCAGAACTGAATTAATCAATTAAAGCAGGTAATTACATAAATAACTCACCTCACCTGGTTTTGGTTTCTTGACTCTGAATTGGTTGACGATATGAGGCTGAAAACAAAATTTAGTGCACCCCAGAGCTCTCCAGGACCAGGAATGAGGATGAGGACCTAGATATATAGATATATACAGTAGTGTGAAAAAGGGTTTTTATTATTAAGGGAGAAAAAAAATCCAAACCTACATGGCCCTGTGTGAAAAAGTGATTGCCCCCTAAACCTAATAACTGGTTGGGCCACCTTTAGCAGCAACAACTGCAATCAAGCATTTGCGATAACTTGCAATGAGTCTCTTACAGCGCTGTGGAGGAATTTTGGCCCACTCGTCTTTGCAGAATTGTTGTAATTCAGCCACATTGGAGGGGTTTCGAGCATGAACCGCCTTTTTAAGGTCATGCCACAGCATCTCAATAGGATTCAGGTCAGGACTTTGACTAGGCCACTCCAAAGTCTTCATTTTGTTTTTCTTCAGCCATTCAGAGGTGGACTTGCTGATGTGTTTTGGATCATTGTCCTGCTGCAGAACCCAAGTTCGTTTCAGCTTGAGGTCACAAACAGATGGCCGGACATTCTCCTCCAGGATTTTTTGGTAGACAGCAGAATTCATGGTTCCATTTATCACAGCAAGTCTTCCAGGTCCTGAAGCAGCAAAACAGCCCCAGACCATCACACTACCACCACCATATTTTACTGTTGGTATGATGTTCTTTTTCTGAAATGCAGTGTTACTTTTACGCCAGATGTAATGGGACACACACCTTCCAAAAAGTTCAACTTTTGTCTCATCAGACCACAGAGTATTTTCCCAAAAGTCTTGGGGATCATCAAGATGTTTTCTGGCAAAATTGAGACGAGCCTTAATGTTCTTTTTGCTCAGCAGTGGTTTTCGTCTTGGAACTCTGCCATGCAGGCCATTTTTGCCCAGTCTCTTTCATGTCACTGACCTTAACTGAGGCAAGTGAGGCCTGCAGTTCTTTGGATGTTGTTGTGGGGTCTTTTGTGACCTCTTGGATGAGTCGTTGCTGTGCTTTTGGGGTAATTTTGGTCAGCTGGCCACTCCTGGGAAGGTTCACCACTGTTCCATGTTTTCGCCATTTATGGATAATGGCTCTCACTGTGGTTCGCTGAAGTCCCAAAGCTTTAGAAATGGCTTTATAACCTTTTCCAGATTGATGGATCTCAATTACTTTCTTTCTCATTTGTTCCTCAATTTCTTTAGATCTCGGCACGATTTCTAGCTTTTGAGGATCATTTGGTGTACTTCACTTTGTCAGGCAGGTCCTATTTAAGTGATTTCTTGATTGAGAACAGGTGTGGCAGTAATCAGGCCTGGGTGTGGCTAGAGAAATTGAACTCAGGTTTGATAAACCACAGTTAAGTTATGTTTTAACAGGGGGGGCAATTACTTTTTCACACAGGGCCATGTAGGTTTGGATTTTGTTTCTACCTGAATAATAAAAACCTTCATTTAAAAACTGCATTTTGTGTTTACTTGTGTTGTCTTTGACTAATATTTAAATTTGTTTGATGATCTGAAACATTTCAGTTTGACAAACATGCAAAAAAATCAGAAATCACCTTTTCACACCACTGTAGATACTGTATATTCAAATTTACATCGTTAATATGGTAGCTCTACAGCTTGTGCATTTTGTATATTATAGACATCATTTGGCTTTAGTTGCTCAGTCATTTTCTTAAGGAAGGAAGTATTCTACAACAGGGCATCCTGTTTGGCACTGGTTTCATTCAATAAGCGTTTGCTGAACTGTTTGCTATATTTAAGGTAATTGTGCAGTGTAACACCAGGGATTCAAACCTGCAAAACTGCCCTGAAACCACTGTGGCAGACAGAAGCATGAAGGAGAATTGCCTGCTGAGGTCACTTCAGCAAGACCAGTCACAGCGCTGATTGTCCTAATTCATTTTCACTGGTCATCCTGGGGTGGAATCTATGTGTCTGTCACAGAGACAGACACATACGCACACACACACACGCAACCACACGCATGCACACACGCGCACGCACACACACACACACACACACATACTACATTTCAAATTTATATTCTTCCAAGGTCAGCATGCCAACATGTTCTCCCAATGAAGACATTGGCCTTGGCAGCTGTTGTTTGGTTCAAGAGAGGTTTGTGCTGAGATAAGAGATGTATTCATTTATTTTGGCCTGCTCCAGAGCTTGCACATGAATGCTTTTGTTTTGGATATAAACCATCCATTGCTGTAGTCAGTGCAGTGCTGCAGCCACACAGAAGTGGGCAATAACAATAGACATAGAGGTTAAGTCTAATAAATGCCTTATAAAGTGCTCACTGAATGTACAGGGAAAAAATATATGCAAAAAGCTAAAGTCTTATTTTTTTACAATGTAAACAATTGGAATTATTTGGAAACAAATAAAGGAAAGAACAATGCAGATATTTAGCTGTGATTCATCTGGAATGTATGAAAGTATCTCCCTCCAGGTGAAAAAAAAAGCACACAACTAAATGGTTCATCTGATTAAGTGGAGGTTAATTGGATTTTAATTTAAATTTAACACCAATGAAAGCAATTAAATAGAATCCTTCTGCAACAGTTGCTCCTTGTTTCAGGGTTAAGAATGTCCGCATTTATTGTTGGAAGACTACAAACAACTGTCTTCTGTTCAAGTGCTGGTCCCAGGATTTCAAAACCTTTTTGGATTGGATTTCCGTAATCAGACAGAATTAAATCTCAAAATTGGGTATTTCAAAACTAGAAACTGTGATGCTGATCCTAAAATCTGGGATTATCCAATCCTACGTAGTTTTTGATGTTTGTTGTTTTTTAACTCTAAATTCTACGGTGGAGATTTGGACAGTTTTGTAAGTGAATATCAGGCTAATCTTGATTCCACTGAAAGGATGGATTCAGGATGGATTTAATATTGATGTAGGGACATGTGGGACACATGGCACACGTTTAATGAATTGTTTTATTCAATGATTGCGCATTAATAGGAACACAAACAGATTGACCAATAAATAATTTCAAGAAGAGCCCCACATAAATAAAAGTGGTCGAAAGAAAACTGCAAGCCTTAAGAATGTTTAAATGCTTTGCATTGTTGTTATTTGAAAGTAGATTCTGTTATTTATTCTAAAATAGCAGGCTAATGGGTAGCTGCAAAAACAAGGACTTCACAGTTCTTCCGATGAAAATGCTACGCCAGCATCCAGATGGACCAGCTGGATGGTCAATGAGACATGCTGTCATGAACCTTCTTTACTTAGGTTCTTTTGATCGGTACAAGCATTATGCAAAACAGTTGTGTGGAATTCTTTTCGGTAGGACATTGAATTCGGAAGACTGACTTTTGCCTGTGTATTAATGTACTAATACAGATGCATAATATGCAAAGTCATTTCCACTTTTTCCTCTCATATCTGTTTGCCTTAAATGAGTGTTAGGGGCATATCTAGATTTTGTTCATCTGATCTTGAGGTATCAGAATGATCCTATCTGAAAATCTTTTGAAAACCTGGGACAAATCTCTGATAGAAAAAATAGATTTCAAAATTTGGATAATTCTAATCTGGATAAAACGTTTTGAAATACTGGGCCCTGGTTATTGCATGTGATCAGTTTCTGGCAGCTTCTATAGGTGACAGTCTCGCATAATGGGATGCAATGGACCACCCTTACCCCTACATCTGTATCCATGAGTCCTTTAAAGGGACAAAATGTTGGGTTGCATTGTCTTCAGACCACAAACACTCCAGACCCAGGAAATGCAAGTGGAAGAGTCTGCTCATCATTCATCTAGAAGTGTCATGAATGAAAAATACATTTTTTAAATATGCAGCTTCATCTTTCTACTTTTGGTTTCCAGAAGCACGTAATACACAGCCACACCAACACAGATGTGTTTAGAGCAGAAAGTCTGTTATTTCCCTTGCCTGTAGGACCTCCCTTGCCAATGGATATAGGACCAGAGAACTATGGTCCTGTTCAGTGTGTGCTCAAAAACCATGTGAAAATTCAAAACCGAATCAGACCTCGACAGAGAGAAGAATTGCCGTTTTCCCAAGGGGGCATAATTGCATTTTGGGGGCATTGTGAGGAACATAACTCCAAAGAGAGAGGGACAGATTCATGGAGGGGAGAATATGATGCTGGTTTTGTGTGGGGGTGGGGGTGCATAGGTGGGCCGAAAGAGAGTAAAATAGAAGAGAAATGTCCTCAGTGCTTCTGAGTGGGTATTGTACCAGGGTTTTTTATAAAAGACCGTTCTCTTAAACAAATGATGAGGCTTTTTCAATGCAGCTAACAGCAATGAAAACACATACCTTTCCCCTCTTTCAGCCCATTAACGAACGGGAAGAGAGAGAAACAAGCAGCTCGTCTTCACAAAAGAGCACCGCGAGGGCTGTGGTGATCATGCTAATAAAGGCATAATTAGATGCATTTGGTCCTCTCATTATGTCTGTCCATGTTCTTTGATAAAGATATGCAAATGACATTAGGAAGAGACAGACGTGTGCTTTACATTGTAAATACCTTCAATCTCTTGAGTATACGCAACGTCATAACTGTTTTTTTTACCTTTTATGTTTCTGTTATGCCTCACTTGCTTATTACTTTAAGTTTCACATACTACAGAAAGGTAATGACTGTGGGTGATTTCATTATTTTAATTGCGATATTAAACTCTGGTGTTTATATGGTAGTACACACACACACACACACACACACACACACACTTTCTCTCACACACACACACACTCATAAAAAGATCTCAGAATGTTTTGAGGGCTCCTTTCATTCGGAGCCCAGTCACCTGGTATCATTATTGATCGGTGCCTTGCAGGGCAGCCAATCACTGTTGGTGTGTGAGTGTGTGTACGAATGGGTGAATGAGAAGCATCAATTGTACAGCGCCTTGGATAAAGGCACGATATAAATGCCAACCATTTATCATTATAACCTGGATTTATACATCCTAAACTTGTAACTCACCAGGGGCAATGTACACTTGGCTTTAAGCAGAGGTAAGGCAGACTGCAGTATTCTTTTAAGGTCAATTATATTCTGAATTGTGTCCTTTATCACATTAGACTTCATACTTAGAATTTCTCCATTGGTGCATTCTTCTGACAGAAATATGTGACAAAAAAGCAAACTTTATACTTGCTCTTTCACTCGCTTAGTTATTTTCTCTGGAAAGAGTATGAGCAGCTGACCCTGCAGTTATTATTTAGCAAGTAGATTCTTCACATTTCTTATATTAACGCTACCAAATGTTAAGCTTGTTAACCATGAAGCATCTCCAGTTGTAAATTGCAGTGCATGCATCGAGACTGTAGCATGATGTCACCGGTACAGCATTTAATATGGACCAGGGCACAATAGGGTGAAGCTTGTTTTGACCTGTTCATCCCCTGATGTCATCCCAGCAAAGTTTGGCCCTGCTATGTAAAGTCAACAATGCTGTCGGCCAGCGAGCTGGGCGTGGATCTCCTTCAACAACATCCCAACAGAGGTGATGGCATGACCACACAGACTACGCATCGCTTTTACGCAGCAAATTACTGTTTTCATTTTGCTAAGTCATGCTGTTTTGAAAACAACCTGAAAAGAAACTGTACCAAGTAGGCCTATGGCACAATATCTGTGAAATTCAGTCTGCTGCAACTTCAAACTAGAATAATGAATCAATATTGATAAAATGCTTTAAGTCTCCAATATAATTCTAAAATAAATAAAAATATATTTGTTTTCCATCACATATAATGTTTTTGAAATGAACTCCAGTGCAAATCTTAACATGATATATTCATGTTTTTGAATCTATACATTTCTCCAGCAGCAAACAGGCCATTAAGACCTATTTAAGTTGTTTAATGTGATATATAATCTGTATCAATATCCCAGAATTTAAAAAAGAAGCATCAGAAAAGTCAGAATCAAAATTAATTCTTGACACCTGCAATTATTTCTGACTGTTGATTCATAATGTGGAGGCGCATTGCTTGTTGACGTTATTTAGCAATCCATAATGTTAAAAAGAAATCGGCAACGTTCAGCTCTTCAGCTTGGAAATGGCACGGAGCGACCTGAGAACAGAGAACGAGCTGGAGTCGGTCTGTGTCCGCGAGGCCGGAGAATGCCTGTGAAGATCGTAAAGTAACACCGTGACATTAACGGCTCTATCCAAATCCTGGACTGGCACTGCAGAAGCAGGAGTCAGGAGTTGCTTGTCTCAATTGGCCTCACAACAACTTATCTGTTCTCCGTTCTTTTTTCCCTTTCACCCATTAAAATGTCTGTAAACAGTGTCTGACTGTTGTCCAGAAAAGATGAAAACAAGAGTCACAGAGAGGCTGTTAGCTACTGCATAGCATTTGAGCTGTAATGCTGTGTTGGTTACCCACTAATGTCTACATTTGTAAGTGAGCGGTCCTGACGTCATCCTTTGAGGGCTCTCAAAGACAACGTTTTCTGTGATTGTGTAAGACTCATGCATAACTTCCAGAAGCCTGCATTCAATCAGCAGTTTTCCTTAACCCAACTTAATGGCAAGTGTTGCATTTCTTATTCATAAACCTTTACAGTTTGGTGAGTTAGATTCAGTGATTGCTGAATTTAAAAAAGCTAAAACTGTGTGGTCAATTTTCACATAGAAACCAAAAAGGTGCTCCACCGATCATGCATGAAGAGAAAAAACAAAGCTGATGGTGATTGGTGCGCACTTTCAGGCACTGGGATCCTGCATTCCAAAGCACAGCCAGGGAGTGTCTACAAGCACCACTGGGGTTGGGTCATTTCTTATCACCAATATCCTCTGTGATTGGTAGAGCTCCCGTCTGGTTTCTGTGTGAAATGTGATGACATATTCTTGTCCCTATTTTATCAACCTGTCCAAGGGGTATGCTTCTCCCAAGGGGTATGCAGAAACCTCACCCCAGTGATGCACTCACTTTGAATCTTCCCAGCTTGAAACACCCCTGTTAATGCTTTAAGGCATTAGATCTCAAAAATGTGATTTAAATGTTCTTAAATGTTCTTAAAGCTGGCTTCCGTAATATGACGTAAATGCGAGTGAAACTTTTCAAGGGCAAGGAGTCGATTTGTCTGACATCAAATGCGGAGGGGCATGTCAAATGTGGATGCATGCAGCTGCATGGAAAGGATATTAAATATTAAATATCCTTTCCTTACTAAATTGAGCAAAAACTGCATTTTGATTTCAGCTTGTCTTTAACTGAACATGCTGATGCTGATGTAACAATCATGACCGGTACCTGAAAGCAGTGGGGTTCTAAAAAATAAAAACATTCCAAAGACCTGACTCTTCAAAGGGTTAAAAACTATTCACTGGCATAAAATATATCATTGATTTACTGGACACAATAAGAATTTCCATTGTTCTTGCTAATAAAAAATAATTAGACCCCAATGCCATGGCAGCATACACTGCATGAACAAGAGATGCAGAAAAGGTACTTCTGCCAAATTCCAATCTAAAGGATTTGGTGTCCCTTACTGTTTCTCCGGATCTATCATCTGTTCTTGGAGAGGAAGACAAATCACGCCGCAGCCATCAGCTGTCAGCAGTGTAGCGCAGCGCAGAACAGTGAAGGCACATCTTGTTGTTGAACATTAAACACTTGCACAGCTTAACTATTGCAAATTCTATTGTGCAATCCCATCACTTAACTCAAACAGTCTGTCTTCCTTCACGTCATGCCCACAGCACCAAACAAAAGTACACCTCAGAGCTCCAGAAACTATAATTACACACGCTCACCCGAACAGAAAATAAAGTTTAGGAGTGTCAGTCAGTATTCAATAAAGATCTTTTTAAAAGCATTGTCCAATTATAGCAGCCGTGTGTGTGGCAGTTTAGCACCTAATCTCTGTTAAATTTCTGAATGCTTTAACAAGCCAGTAGAGTAAAGTTGCTTCATACATTGTGGCAAATGCAGAACATGTCTTTTTTAGATTTAGATTTAAATCACACAGGCACCCAGGTCACAATAATTGAAAATAATGTGGTTCTAAGTTCTTACATTATTTTCATATTTGATTCTGGGCAGAGATTCATTCATTTTCTGATCCTATTTCAATGGGCACATGAAAATCACAATTTGAAGATTTGTGATAACCCACCAGTGTTCTATGTGAGCCTCTTGTGGCCCCACAATCTGGTGATTTTTAGGGGCCCCCTAAATATTCTGCATTTTATGTATATATTATTTATAATTTTGTGTTGGGGCGGGGGTCATGTCCTGCTAAGAGCCCCTCAAAGGCGAGGCCTGGTACTGTGTGCATGTTAAGATTGTTGAAATGCAGTTTATTCACCTCTTGGCAAATGAGAGGGCTGAGTATTAAACAGAAGATTCCCTGAGCTGCTATCTTTAACAGCACATCCGGTTTAATTGTGTGTGATGGTGAAAGATATTAAAAACAAGTTAAATGAAATCACTCAAGTGGGCAGCCAAGCAGTTCTTAAATATTTGTAGAGTGATTCAATCAGTAAATGGATGGAGCTAAAAAAGAAATAAATAACTAAATTAATAAATTTAAAAAAGTCTGAAAGCTGCTTATGCCAATCCTAGCTTTGCTGATGCCAGATTATGCTCCAGCATGTGAGAATGCTCGTTGCGTTCTGTCACAACTGCAACCATCATGGCACCTTAGAGCATAGCCCTGATTTCAAGTGAACACCAGAAGAACCATAGTTGAGGCCCCTATCCAACCTAATGCACTTCCTCCAAGACAGTGACACACCCTGCAGTCCATACAGACACTTTCCTACTATTGAGTATCTAAGTTGTTCAGGTAGACAACTACTATTTGTAGTTGTCTACTATTGAGTATAAAACTTGTATGCTCAATAGTAGGCAAGTGTGCTGATTCAGACATGGCCCTGGTGCCTGGGGAATGATTGGCGTACAGTATCTCTCACTGCCTGCAAAAGGTAGCCTGCAGCTGGCTGGCATGTTGTCAGGATGAGATAATGAAGCAGAAACACAGGGAGCCCAGGTCATATTGAACACACCCTACCTCTGGCATTACAAAGCCAGTTCTGCCACTGCCAGCTGTCTTTCAGTGACGTACAGTACAGCTGATCTACTCTAAACCATGGGGCCCTGCCCAATACAAGAATAGAATAGTGAGAGATCACCTTTGCAAGTTAGCCCTTTGAGTGTGTAAAAAATGAAACATTTTATGAGACTGTTTCAGGTGCAGTGCGAATGCACTCGATGGGCTTAGACAGCATGCTGTTGTTGGATATTTTAGAGAAAGCATGAGGGAGGGGAAAAGGCATGTTTCAGTGGGTGGACACTGAGGCATGTGGAGAGGGCTGACATCCAATGAACCACAACTGCAGGCCACATAAAAAAACCTGTTCTTTTGGCTGCTAAGCAGTCTTTTCCAGTTCTTTACATAATTATTATTTTAGAGGAATTAAGTCTCAAATGTGAAATCTCAAAGCACAATAAACACAATAAAATATCTGCTGTGCAATAACAGTAGGCATTTAAATGAGTAAAGGTGTTTAAGAGCGAATGTCCTCTAGTTAGTCTTGACATTGATTGATCACTGACTTGTGCACTGGTTGCTGAAGGGGTCAATTTTCATGCATTGTGCTCCTTTCACTCAAAGAAAAAGGCCTTCGGGAGAGAGAAGGAGGGAGAGAGAGAAAGTGAGAGAGAGAAACCCTTATCCACAACATTGAACAGAAAGCACTGCGGTTCTGCTGAAGAATTTCTTACTGTAGCTTTTGCTCAAGTGGGAGTTCTAGTATCCCCCCACCCCCCAAAAATCACATGATGAGCAGGGTGGCTCCAGGCCCCTCCCCGGTGATAAGCGGGGATCAGAGGGGGGGGACAGGTGGGGACAGCGGTCCACTGGGGGGCAGAAGGATGTCCAGGGGCGGGGCGTGGCAGAGAGGGCGTAGGCAGGAAGGCGAACATCGTGACCGGCTGACCCGCGGCTGGCCTCCTGACCCGACAGAACCTCCATGGAGGCCGCTCCTCTCCCAGCCTCTGGAATGCCAACAAACAGAGCGAATGGGCCAACATCAACACCCCGTCAGCAACCAGCCACCAGCCACCACCCGGCCTCCACAGGGCAGGGCCGGGGGGGGGGGGTAAACAATGGCTACCCTTGCACAGCGACAGGGGTATTCCGTCAACCAAAAAGAAGTCATTCTGCCAAATGAAATCTATAATCATGAATTCTGAGGGTTAGCCCATGAACTGGCTATGGAACCCACACTGCATCCAGTCTGCATTCGTTTTTTCAACCTGTTTTTTCAACAGTTTGCTTATTAAAGAGGAGAAGATGTCTGTAAGGCTTCAGGGACAGACCAATATTGACGTTTGAATGAGACAGAATGCAGAGCTTTTGTCAATGATGTATTATACGTTCAACAAAGCACCCTGCACCTGATACACTGTAGCTGTGAGAAAGATCATTAACTAAGCACAGACGCAGATATTGAAGTCACACACGTAATTTTGACACAATTACAGTTTTTTACAATCGTTTTCACACTTGTCTCAATACCATGTCCACTTTTTCAAAACACTTAACACATTCACCATATCATTAGACTATGTGAACTAAACTGTGGATATTTTTGCATTGCTTTCATACTAAAGGCATTCAATCACCACTTCTTCCAAAATTCATGAATACCTCTCTCAGTCAGTGTTCACTACCAGCAAATGTTTGTACAAATACAGCAACTTTTGCAGACATTTAGATACTTTGCAGACATTTAGAGACATTTAGACATTTAGTTAACTTTCAGTTCAAAACCCAATAAAATTCTGAAAAATTCTGAAAAATGAAACTATATGCTTGAAATACATAAGACAGATCATTCTGATTTGAGCAGAAAGTTTATTCAGTTTATTAAATTTTTTTGTTTGCAGCCTTGTTACAATCTATACAAAAGTGATCATACTTGCATTGAAATGTGCATGTATATAGGGAAAATATAGATGTAGTTGTCACTGAAGAGATTTTTCCACTATTACTGCTGTATATGTACTGCTGAAACATCTGGCTGTCATTTCAGTGAACAACCTACCAAGGTGTTTGTTGTTTGTGCCCTGTTACCACATATACAAAAGGGGCCACCTTTGGATTGGCATTTGCATTCTTTAGCCTTGGTGGGGAAAATGGATGCAGCCAGAGGCAGAGGAAGAAGACGTCGCGGAAGAGCATCAACCAAACCAAGTTCAATTGATGTGTATATTACAGCAGTACTGTGATTTCAGAAGTCTCCAGAAAAAGCAGATGTATCAGTGCACATTTGTCTTTGACTCACTACAGGACCCAGCGGTTACCTCACACAGTCACACAGGGGGGAAGGGGAAGAATGTTTACGCCTTAACAGGAGGATACAATAGTTGGGATGGTCATTGTCAATAACAGCATCAGGCTGTTAGAAATATGCAACAACATAATCGCAGACAACAACATATTTCCAAACATTGACACTACAACCATTCAGGATGAAACAGTTGTACACTGTCCCCTTTGACAGGAACTCTGAGGGTGTCAAGGAGCTCAGATACCAATATGAAGTTTATGAAGGTATATGTGAAGGTTGGACATGGTATTGAGACAAGGAACAATATGAAGTTTATGAAGGTATATGTGAAGGTTTAGGACCACCACCCACATGAACAGATGTCACTTCTAGATGCAATGGCTGCTGGGTGTATGGACATAACAGTGGAACACATCCAGGGCTGGAAAAGGCACGCAAAGAGATGTTTTCCTCAGTGTATAGCAAGAGATAACATTTGGAGTGATGTTGATGAAAATCTATAGCCAAATGCAGAGGACAGGATGGATGGGCCAGGCTTCTGATACTGATAGGCAGACAATATATGTGCAAATTACTGTATATAGTGAAAATATTGCTTTTTGGTATGTATTTGTTATTGATTGTAATGTACTTTGAGTAATTGATTGTATTGTATTTTTCTTTTCTGAATTACAGTATATTGCACTGTGAGAACAAATGTCAAAATACTGTAAACCCTTTGAAGAATACTGTTGCTTTTGTGATTTGTTTCTTTATTATATATTATTTTATGTTACATAGTAAAAATGTGGGATTCTGGGATTCCAATATAGTAAAACATTCATTAATTTACAGTTTACTGTAAATTTACCACACTTAGTCATGACATCTATTGTGAGAGGCAAACCAACAGATCAAAAGTTTCTTTAGCTACTTGGCTTGAAATATTTGTGGATATTTGTGTGTGTGTGTTTGTGTGTGTGTGCGTGTGTGAGTGTGTGTGTGTGTGTGAGTGTGTGTGTGTGTGTGTGTGTGTGTGTGTGAGTGTGTGTGTTTGTGTGTGTGTGTGTGTGAGTGTGTGTGTGTGTGTGTGTGTGAGTGTGTGTGTTTGTGTGTGTGTGTGTGAGTGTGTTTGTGTGTGTGTGTGAGTGAGTGTGTGTGTGTGTGTGTGAGTGTGTGTGTGTGAGTGTGTGTGTGTGTGTGTGTGAGTGTGTGTGTTTGTGTGTGTGTGTGTGAGTGTGTTTGTGTGTGTGTGTGAGTGAGTGTGTGTGTGTGTGTGTGAGTGTGTGTGTGTGTGTGTGAGTGTGTGTGTGTGTGTGTGTGAGTATGTGTGTTTGTGTGTGTGTGTGAGTGTGTGTGTGTGTGTGAGTGTGTGTGTGTGTGTGTGTGTGTGTGAGTGTGTGAGTGTGTGTGTGTGTGAGTGAGTGTGTGAGTGTGTGTGTGTGTGAGTGTGTGTGTTTGTGTGTGTGAGTGTATGTGCTCGGTGCTTCATCCTGGTGAACTGGCAGATTGGGACATGGTAGGATGCCGCTGCCTTGGCGGAGAGGATCAGGCCCTGATATCTGCGCTCCCCCTGCCCCCCCCAGAACTGGCTCCAGACCGGCAGGCGTGACACCAATCCGCCACCCTGGTCTGATTCTCTCTCTCACCCTGGTCTGATTCTCCCGGCTGGTCAGGTCTGCCGCCCCGATCCGGACGGATCCGTGAGCGTGGAGAGACCCGAAAGGAGGAACAGGAATGGCTGCTCGAACCCGAGACCCAGCAGTGGGAGAGGAGCTGCAGCTTTAGCAGCGACAAGGTCCACAAGGTCCCTGAACTATAATAAGAGGCTCACACAGTGCTCTTAGTAGAGATAACATGGTCACCTATTTCTCAGTTTTAGTTGATCTCTTCTTAAATGGGGAGAACATGCAAACTCCGCACAGTGAGGCCCCGGGCGACGGGGATTCGAACCCAGGACCTCCTTGCTGTGAGGCGGCAGTGCTACCCACTGCACCATCCGTGCCGCCACTATTTACAGTTATGTGATTATGAAATATAAAAATCATGTAATTGACAGGTAGTTCAAAATAGGTAATGAAGTAAGATGGAACTAGTTGTTTTTCCTTTTTTGTTTCAGGAGCATTTTTTAAATGCAGAAACCAACCGTTGCTCTATGATTTATATCATGTCATATTTTCAATACAGAACATTATGTCAAACATACCCCATAAACTGACACCCTCACAAAATGGCTATTTTCCCTGCATTTCCTAAAACTGGACTTAAGACAACACTCTTCGATATGAACATGCGGAAGCTGGCTCTGCTGTATGGATAAAACTCAGTCTTATTTAAAATGTCTCACAGCAAACACCCATCATACCTAACAGTGATTTTTTGAATTACCCTGCTTTCAGGAGATTCTCTTGTGGACATACAAATAGAGGGTAAAAAGGTTGTCCGTGTGCCTGGGATTGTCCTGGCAACTCTGAATCTATCCCTTCACAAAGTCTGTTCCTCTGTTCCTCCAGACTTCTCTTTTCTCTGTGGGGTTCAGAGATTCTGCAGTTCGAGACCAAAATTCACAGGATTTCAGGCCCAAAATTGTAGCGTTTGGCTCTTTGTCAACATAGCTTTCAGAGAGTCCAGTTCATGCTTCTTCATCACAGTAGAATACAAGTCTGTATACATTTCAGGATTTTTTCTGTGACATGTTTCATAAATTAATTTCTCAGGTACTAAACAATGTCATTTTCTTTGCAGGTTTTAGACCAAACTGTCAGTTTTAAGACTTCAGAGCTAGGTAGCCACAAGAAAGAAACACATTTGGAGGATGTTTCACGATGGTGAACTTTATTCTCAGTGTAATTGGTAATTGGTCATTGACAGCAAACCCTTGGACAACCAAATAAAAAAACAGAAACAATGGAACACTCCTCTGGCAGTGTTCACTAGCCAGTGATATTCACAAGGCTACTTCCTGATCTTTCACTGTATTGAATCTTTATCAACATTTCACACTCAAGAAGCGAAATACTTGGATGAGTGACAAGTATCATTGCAGTTTGATGCGTGAGCTCTCGGTAGAGAAGCAATTGTTCACCTAGCATGGGTGTTGGCAAAGCATAATGGCACAGTCTTGGTTTGATTCCCTATGAAATTCCCTACCTGTTGAGGATAATTCACCTGAATCACATCAGTAAATATTGAGCTGTCTAAACGGATGTGAAGAATGCTCTGGATAACAGTGTCTGCTAAATGCTTTCAATGTAAATTATATCGCTACCACGGAACTAATAAGCTGTTTTATCCCAAGTAAAATAACTGCTCAGGATGACCATACGCTGTTAAACTTTGGATCTCATTACAATCTGATTCAAATAAAAGCATATTTTTTACAACAAATGTCTCATTACTGTACTGCTTATGAAAAAGAACAAAACGTCTGGTTCAGAAGGTTGATTCTTCTCTATCTCGGCAATTAAAGCCAAGTCAGACAGGTCTGCGGAACCTTGGTCTAGTATCTTCATGCAAGGATTAATTTGTTGTAATTTATTAATTGACATGAATATTATTTATTTCTGATGTCACAACTTGTCTGACTTTTTAAAAACCTCTAGTTGAAGGGCCACTTCTAGAGCAAGCTGAGATGCAGTGCTAATTAGCACACGCACACAAAGAACCACCAAATGAAATAAAGAAGGCTGACCTCATACTCATGCCCCAAATCATCGTAAATCTGGCAGCATAGGTCCTGTCTAAAAAGGTATTGCAAAAGATATCTGCTAAAAGGCAAAAAAAAAAAAAAAAAAAACCTGCTCTTAAAAATGGTTTACATTAAACAATATGTAGATTGCACATCTTTGCCATTAATATTTATCTAGTGTGAGTGTGGCTAGAGAAGTATAATCAACATGTGTCCACCATTTTTAATAATGTTCTGATGGCATTGACTGTCTTGTGAATTAATTACTGTATTGAAAACAGGTCGAGACCGATAAACACAAAGTCTTCTGCTCCGCCAGTATTCATCACTCCAAACACCACTGGGGCCTATGCAGGAATCTAAAAGGTTCTTCTCTAACCAGTTCTTCTGAAGTAAAACCAGTTCCAAAGACAAACATTTTTTGTACCCATTTTGAATTTGGTAAAAATACCAAAACCCAAAATATAATATGACAACAATACAGTTAACACAGTGTAAATGAAAAACATTCATTGTAAAAACAATCTGAACAAAATAAAAAAATAACAAAAATTAACAAAATAAACTGACACAGACAGGACCCTGAAGGAGTGTAACTCCGTGCATAAACGTTTCCAAGTGAGCCACACTTGCCATTTGCCGTTATGACGATGTAGTTTGTGGAGAACAACAATAGAACAACAACAGAAACATTACATCCAGATTTATAATTAACAATGCACAGCTTTTACTCCTCTTCCTGTATATGAGAGAAGATACATTTAATAGACTTGTGTTTTTTAATTAGCAGTATTCAACAGTGAACAGTGCAAGAAGGAATTCTTACCAAGTACCAGAGATAATGCTTTAGAAATCAATTTTGCTCCCGTCTCCCCAGTGCTCTGAAATCTACTTTTGTTATGTTCCCGTAGGTGGTGCATTGATCGTTTCCAAGGTAGCGACAACAACATATAAAAAAATCATATCATATGGCAAATGCTCGACAAGTTAACAATGGCTGATGAGTTTGGGTTTTCTTTCCAGCTAAGGGGTGGGTTTGCCGAAACGTGAGGAGCGCACAGAACCCGTGCGCGCACTTGCGAAAATCGTGTCCCTGGGCCACGCCCACTGTCCCGTGGCTGGCTGGCGGGACACCGTCAGAGAGCTCGTAGGTCCGTGCGCTTTCTCATGGGCTCTGTGGGGTCTCCAGCACCAGCGAAACACACCAACAGATGGGCCGGTCCCCTCCCGACCTGAGCGCTCAGCAGCCCGCTGCCAAATCCGGCATCTGTTAACTGCACAACGGAGAAAAGGAAGAAAAGACGCCGCAGAAACAGAGATGGGCGATCACAAGATGCCGATCAAAGACATTGTGTTTTTTGTTAACGTGGAACAAAAAAAAGCTAAACAGGATTGAGTAGTTTTTAAATCAAAGACAAGAGGAGGTAGTTTAACTGTGCGTCCTGCTGTTCGACTACACTCGCAAACACTCACTCTCAAACGTAGGTTATATTTAACAAAGATGCAATGAGCCAGCCGTGAGGCAGCCATTTCCATCAAGACACTACATTTTGAGAATCATGTGTACGTAGGCTGTCCGAACCCAGGTGTTCAAAGGTACAATCACTGGCACAGCTCCATTCATGCACCACAGCCCACCACAAAATGGTAGGTTAGGTAGACACTCCTGGTCTGAGGTAGCCATGACGATTACAAACAAACAAGGCTCAATATCCCTTTAAAATCTGTTTATTATGTGTACATGTCCTCCAAATAGCAAGGGACTCTCTTATGCAAACAGTGCAAATTCTGCCAGCCAGTTCCAACCTAATGAGCGTCTTTACATAGCCGAACCTTGACCTAAAGCAATTATTATGTGTAGTCATGTCTCCTTCTGTTAAAACAGAGAGTACAGAGAAAGAAAGAGAGAGGGTGTGAAGAGGGAGAAAGAGAGCGAGAGTATGAAAGATAAAGAAAGGAGTGCGCGTGTGAGAGAGCATGAGTGAGTTAGTGTGTCAGAAAGAGAGTACGAGATAAAGAAGGGAGAGTGTGTGTAGTCCAGCAAGAGAGAGAGAGAGAGAGAGAGAGAGAGAGAGAGAGGGAGCAGCTTTGGCAGTATTGTGCAATAGTGGGCAGGTAGGGGTTAACATGGCCGTGCTGTGCTATTGGCCAGTGTGGAGTCTGCAGGGGTCAGCAGGGATTGGGCCAGCAGCAGCTCAGGAGCTGGAGGAGCGCTGTGGACAGCTGGAGAGCCACTGCCAGATGCTGCTACCCTGCCCCCTCCTTACTGAAGCAGGCCAGCCACAACCTCCCACTGGTCCCAGTGCAGCCCCTGCCCAGACCTGAGCCACCTGAGTGTGTCTCCTGGCTGGGAATGCAGAGAACACCCATAACAGCGACTGTCCGTCAGTCAGTCAGTCACAGATTCAGCCTTCCAGTTTATCCATCTGTCCAGCCATCTATCTATCCATCTATCTATCTGTCTGTATGTCTGTGAGGCAACTGATGGATTTGTACCCTAGCAGGATAAATAAAAGCAACAGGGAGTACACAGAACAAATGTTTATTGGAATAGAACTGTTTATTGAATTATAGTTTATTGAAATATTTTTTTCCACATGGACCAGCACACAGCGTGACATTTCTGCAAAGCCTTTCTCAAGTACCACTAGCGACGTGGTTGCGTAGAAATGGGCAGTGATGTGTCAGGAACCAGATGAAGCTGGCACACGGAGGAGAGCAGTCACACCAGGACAGGGGGAAATGATATGATGTGACCATATTTCTGTCATAAACCCAGAGAAAATGGCCGTTTGATGCATCGCTCCTGTCAAACTTGATATTCTGTGTAGTCTTCAATGTTCTGTGTGAGGGTGTTTTAAAAACTAATTCCAGAGCTTTGTTGAAGAGTGCTTTAATTGGTGATAAGCTCTCTGTGTCACAGGGTGTAAATTCACTTCCGCGTAATTGCGTTTACATCAATACCTGTTCTACTGAGGCTTTACAGGTAAGTGAATTCCTTCCAAATGTGCTTTTTGTTCAAACAACAGAGTGTATATTGCTATAACCCCCCGGCCTTGGCTAAAGAAAACACTGTTTGTGGAAGCCACACTGAAAGAGCTCAAACAACACAGGCCAAACACTTCGCCTGAATACGGTCCACCCGGGTTGAGGGATAACTCACATCACTGCCGAACCTGGAAGGTATGGACAGAAACCAGAAGCACTGCCTTCACCTTCTCCAAGGCATGCAGCAGACGAGCCAATAAAACGTAAGGAAGAGATTTACTGAGACGGCAGTAGCAGGGTTTGTACAACAACATGTATTCGGCGTCCTTCCTCTGGTGGCTGGCTGTCAGTCTGAGCTCAGGGACTCTGTGTTCGGAGAGTTAGGGAGGCGTGACTGACACCTGAGCGCAGGGGGACGGTTAATCAGGAGGAGGGAAAGACGCGGATGTGCTTCGTTAGAGGTTATCATTCCGTCTCCCTGCCTTCACACACTGCCACACCCCGCCCGTATGGGCTGTCATCCGCCCTCACTGCACCCGGCCAGCAGGGGGTGCTATCGTTCACATACATGTTTTCTGAAAGGCGGACAGACTGTCCCTGGCAATGCTTGCGATACTGACCTGCTGACAGGCTGACACAGTGTGTGCGTGCAGACACGTGTGTGGAGTGTGTGTGCAGGCATGTGTGTGTGGTGTATGTGTGGAGGCAGATGCATATGTGTGTGTGCATGTTTGTGTGTTTGTGTGCATGTGGTGTGCATTTGTTTATATGTTTGTACATGTTTCAGAGTATACATTCACAAGTGTGTGCAAATTGTTAAATTGTCCATTGACCAATTGTGTATGTGTAAGGATGTTATTTTAATTACATTCATCAACAATTAATCCAAATTTTTCTGTGAGAAACCACATTTTAATTATAGTTATTGTTTTGAAGAGAGAATGCAACATTTGCTTCATATCATCTTCAGGTCATTCGTAAGATCTCATAATTGGAAAATTTGATGACACAGAGCAGTGAAAATAAGGCAAACAAATATTTATTTAGCCATAATCTGTGAACTCTCATTTTCTAATGCTCAGTCATATTTATATTCATAGGGCCATGTTATCACTGCAGTGTTTTCTGGCTTCATTGAGAGATTGCAGGTGAGCACGTGCTCTCCTCTGCAGCATGTGCTAACGTGCTAACAGTCCTCCGTTAGTCTGGCTCCTTGGTCCACCAGCTAAGCTGTACGATCGATGCTCTGGGCGAGTGCACCTCATGCACAGTTGGTGCAGACAGAAGAACTTGTCTCGCTTGATGAGACGAGCAACAATCCCAGCGACTGTTCAGAGCATTTCTGCAGCTGGCATGGTTGCCAGATACCCAGTTTTCAAACGGAATGTCCAGTTTTCAAATTATTTGTAGCTACAAGTCCAATTACTGGTCCCAACCAGGCAATATAATGTTCAGTCTAAGTAATTGATAAAAAAGGACTGTTAGTTTGGCATTATTTTGCATCTGAATGAACCACCCCCCCCAGGTAACCATTGGTTCTGACACCATCTTGCTTGTGATGTAACGAAGCTTCCAGCCGGGCATGTTGTCCAGTTTAGTAAAATGTTCTGGCGGGTTGGCATTGGCACAGTCCACCTCCATACCACACAGGGCACACTGCACTGAAATCCAATGCTTTTATGCTGTTATGCTACATTGAGTCCAGTGTTGGGATATGTTTCAATAAATAATCTTAAAAATGCTAAAACATCATTGTCAGAGATAGAGTGATAAATGTTTTCTTCCTTCTTGTGTTCTGCGTGTCCCTCCCACAAGTGCAGCCCCACCCCCCATGCACATACACACACGTGTGCACACACACATGCACACACACATATAGCACATTTAAACCTCCCAGGCTGGTGACATGTGAAAAAAGGTAAACAACAAGTGTCATTACGCAGCAGCCCCTAGGAGTGTTATTACGGCAGTCCCTTATGATCATTAATCCCTCTCTCGTCTGTCTACCTCCTGAACATTTAAATGTGGAGTGCACTTCATTTCCTCACACCTTTTATTAATTTCTTCACATTCTGTACCAATATACTTCAAGGTACAATAGGTCATTTCGGACTTCTAATGGTCAGGAATAGCAGCAACAAACACCTTCAAACCACAACACAGTTTATCCCTCCCCCTTCTCTGTAAGTGCGCTGATGTAGCGCAGGTAGAGGGTGTGTCAACATGTCAGTGAGCCTTTTTCAATGATAGGAAGTGAAAATGGTCTTGTAACAACGTCTTAACACAAAAATCCTACCTATTGTACCTTTAACAAGAGCACAGTATATTTTCTTACACATAACCGTTTTTATAAGATTATGATGATCAGGCGTTGCCAGTTGAAATTCCCGATCCTGGGACAAAATTTGGTCTATGTGTATCTTTCAATAATAATTTCACAGGCTATATTTGAAAAGCAATTATTTATGCTTTCTGTGAAATGGGAAAGTTTTGAATTGTAAAATCACTGACATTCTTACAGGACTTGTGATCTGATCCCTGACAGACACTCAATATTCACATTTGCAATGATTTACACGGCGTTCCTTTCACTTTTGATTATTATTGGATTACTGCATTGTGCAACATGAATGGTGAATGGATGTATTGCGTGTGTCATTTAGTATGGTGCTCTATTTGGACAAATATGCCCGTAATGGTAAAACATAGCTCCTGAGTTCTGTGACATACTGTAGGTCCCTGGGTAACTGTCCTGATTCAAGTGTGTTTCTGCTTCAGAGCCAACTCTGTGGCTGGCTGGGAGGAGTCTGCCTCATCTTTGGTTTGGAGGCTGAAGAAAAGCTCATTCCTAACTTCCCCTGCCTTCAAACTACCCCACCCGGTGTGCAAGATTCCAAAGCGGCAGGGGAGGAAATTGGGAGGGGTACACTGAGAACTTGATTAGCTCCTCTAGTGTAACTGAGGATCCTCATATCAAGACTGGATGGTGAGCTATAAACGGTGTCTGTTGCAGTTCTTGTATAACCTTCTCTTGCCACAGGGTTCTTGGGTCTTCCTGGGAGAGAGAAGTGACCTTGGCATTGTAGTATATCGTCTGCCATTAACAGGCAGGTCAGAGATTTGATTCAGTCGAGCTCATGCATTTCATCGGCACCATATACTGTGAGCACATCTTCGTGAATGCCATTTGCATGTCATTAATGTAATTTGCACTATCTATCATTGTCATTCACATTCATTATCACGCTTATTCACACTAACCTCCAAGTACATCCAAGTGAATACGTACTGTCATTGTGGGAGAACACAGTTTTCAGGACAATGTAATGAAAGAGATCAGGACACAATACATCGCAGGTCCATTTTAGGGCGTCCAGGCTGATTCCTTTCTTCAATTCTGCTCTGCTGTACGAGGATCCAATTCTCACTGCCTTTCAGGCATTATGCGCTCTCCCTTAGAGTGTGACTGTGACATTTCATGAAACGCCCCACATTATAACACTCAAGATAACGCCCCTGCTTTTATTTAACATTTAATATCTCACAGTTCTGCAAATTGCATTGTAATTTCATAATTGAATATGTTAGTTAGGACAGAAGGACAGGAGGAGTGTCACTAGCGTACTTTTATCCAAATCCATGCGTTCATTTAGACGCTGTCACTGGTGTCCCAGGGACAAACCACCTGGAAACATGACAGGGAATGAGCTTTTTATTTAGCTTCTTCTTATTTATGTATTTATCCCATAAATTTAAGAAGAAATATACAGTACTGTGCAGTCTTAGGCACCCTCGACTTTATGTATATGTTTATTTTTTTTGAGTGTGTTAGTATAAAAGAACACATTTGAGATTTCCAAATATTCATTTTCCAAAAGATTTAATTTTACAGATACATTTTTGTATTATTTTGTATTATAATATATACTGTAAGCAATTGACTACTTTTTTTTTTGTGGCAAGTTCTCCAACATGCTTGGAACAACCTCCCTGCTGATTGTCTTATAGAACTGCAGGACAGCATTGACTATCATAGAGAAGTGATGCAGTTTTAATGCTGAAGGGTGGTCACAAAAAATATTGATTTGATTCAGTTTTTAACTATTCTGCCATATTACTCAAATGTAATGTAAAATGTATAGTACGTTTATTTAGGACCTTTCATTGAATTATTTTTTAATCTTATCTGTACAGAATGTTATACAGGTGCTTTTGTACAGTACTGTATGCACACACAAACTTTGCATGCTAAAAGATGCTCAACTGCTTGGTTTAGGTGCCACTTATTAATCCTTTGAAAAGTTTTGTTTGGAATGTTTCTAAGTCAGTGTTCTGCAACTTCATTGCTTTCAATCACCAGTAGTGATTGTTACATCAGCATTAGAATGTGCAGTTAAGAACATTCTAATCACATATTATTATTGACCACACACTTAATTGGGTAAAGGGGGTTAAGGGGGTTAAGGGGGAGTCACATTGGCCTTTGCTGGCTCCCTCCTCTCCTCTCTTCGCTGTGAAACACTGGTCCACTGTAGACTGCAGTAAGCAGCACAACAAGCTCTGATTGACGCTTGGCCAGTGGCTCCGGTCTGTCCCAGCAGTGCCAGACAAGCAGGACTGAGATGTGGAGGCAGACCAGCACAGCACGCTCAACTCTACCGGGTTCACTAAGTGCTGAACACGGTATCTACCTGACAGGGCATTGCCGCACAACTTCCTGGATGCAGGCCCGGCTTTTCCCTCTGCATGGCAGGGGTTCCAAGTGCACCTCTGCAGCCTCAACTGTATGGATGCAGTCCCAACTGCATCCCCTGATTAGAGGGCGGAACCTTGTTTGGTAGGTGGGAAGTCCCATCTGAAGACACTGTGAGCCCACAAGGTCTGGCTGGAGGCTAGGGAGTGGATTTTAGACACGCCTCCATGCAGGCGTGAGAGGGGGCATGGCTTAACTGAAGAAGAACCAGTCCCCTTCACTCCGGCAGACAAATGAAATAAGTGCATGGTCAAAGCGGCTCCACACTTCTGTCCGGCATTGTGCATCACAAACATTCAGCAAGCCAGCGCTGAGAGGCGCAGTAGGTGAGGATGAAGAGTCCTTCTGAGGAAGAACAAACAAGAGCATGGCGGAAGGAGATACCTGAAGCGGCTTTTGTATCGGCCACGATCAAAGACCTCCCCACAGCTCAGTCTGACTCCTGAGCTTCACAGACAGCAACGCCCTCAGCTCACCGGAAGCTGATACAGTAGCCTACAATAGCACCTTTCGCTCTCAGACCCTCCACACAGGGCAGAGGTGGTTAAATAATGGTAAGGCTGTTTACATCGCAAAACCGCCTTCCCTCCAGCTACTGGGCCTTCTAAACAGCCCCTCCCCTGTCTGTATCTCAGTGCGCTGCGTGAGGTAAACGGAGTCTGAATGTGGGCTGAATAACTGAACCTCTGCAGAATGCCAATGGGCTGAGAGTCTCCTGCCCTGTGTGGGCCTACTGGAAGGGAAGCATTTGAAATTCAACGGTTTAATTAATATGGGCTGTGTGATTACAGGTGAGGGTGATGGGGGGTGGGGGGTGGGGGCTCATAGCTGCTGTAAGAGGTGAGAAGAATTAATGAGGAGAAGGAAATTGTCTGGTTCAATGGAACAGACATTTATAACTGGGATTAAACCTCAGGGATCAGATGGTACTCATAGATGCCTGTATATAACCAGAATGTGTCCTTAACTTAACTCTCTGCCAAACAAACAACGCACCATTTCTTCAAAAGTTCTGTGTGGTGAGTTCGTTTTAGCACTGACTGAACACTGCAAACTGTGTCTGAGAAGAAAACTGTGTCGTTCAAGAAAAAGCACACACTTGAAAGCCACATGCAGCTGCACATGAAGCTGGGCCTCGTGTGACAGAAATAATCCTGTAACGTTAGAATTGTTGTTTTCTTAAGGTGAGGGCTTGAGAGGCTACAGAAAACTTTGCCAAACTCCTCAGGAACTCCTCACTTCTCACATTCTTAGGTAGTAACAGGAACTCCATAGCAGAACCAGGAAGGAGTGTCTGGTCTCTATAGTAATAAATGGTTTCTGAGAATGTTCTCCTGATATATCTACTCTCTTGTTAGGAAGAGAAATGAAGTGTCATTACTAATGTCACTTATCTCCCAGCCCTGATACATCCCTCATGACACTACAGGAGGGCCTCATTTTTTAAAGCCATTCCAGATTCTATGCAAGTCATTTTGGTTACAGGCAGGCAGGCTTTTCATAGCTTACATAGGGAGGTATATAGGTTTCTAGTACAGATACTGTTCAGGTAAACAAGAGGTTACGGGTTTGAATCGAGGGTAATGAACATCTATGAGCATCGTGCAAGCCTGAATTGCTTCAGTAAGTATGGGGCAATATGAATGGAACAAGTACAAACTTACCTCCCCAGGCAAAGGATGTGTGCTTGAAAAACTGAACCTGAGACTGTTGTGCAGTGGGCCTGTCCGGCTTGGGTTGGGCGCTCTGCAGCTACCCCCCTCTGTTAAAAACACCTGCCGACTCACTGTTAATATCCCTCCATACAGAAGGACGTCTGTATATATCTTTAACCAAAGCAGCATTGACCTTTGAACCGTTGGCTGTTGCCTCTTAATCCCGTGCTCTCATGCTGCTGTCACTGTTCCTGTGGCAACGGCGTGTCACCAGAGCCACTCGTCAGGTAGAGCAGGTACAGGTGCTTTGGGTGCTCTCCTCTGAGCTTTGAATAATTTAACGGGCGTGGCTCAGCAGAAGCAGCGACTCGGTGGGAGGCCCTGGAATTTGAGACGGAAGGGAAAGCTGGCAGGCACTGCACGAGCACAGAGCAGCACAGCTGGACTTCCTCGCGACCAAAGAGCCGCAGAGCCAACATGGAGGGAGAAATGGAAGAGGAGGACGGGGCTTTCACCAACATCTCTCTGGCCGACGAGCCAGGTAAGGGCGTGCCCCGCGAGCGATGCCAAGCCAAAATAAATGTGATCTGGGAGAGGCTGAGTTCAAAGGTTGTTCTTGGACACAAACAAGGCCTCAAATCATAAATATTCCAGAGACTGAAGAGAAACTACGGGAGAGGTTTTTTCTGTTTTTATTGCGGGAGAGACGACACACTCTGTGTTACTTCCTGATATGGCTCAGGACGTCCAGGCGCTTTATAAATAATATATGTGGAAAGAGTCTTTAGATTCAACCAAAGAAATATAAAGTATAAAGAATTCACATCTTTGTTACTGCTACTAACAGTGTCTTTACCAATGTTTTATTTGGTTTGCCTTGCAAACTCCAGTCGGCACACTACCCTCACAAGTCCTTTTGTGAGTGTCGACAAATGTGCTTGTTGTAAAAACTAATAAGAAATCCTGTACTTATAGCTGTTGAAAGCCTCAGAGGGTATTTTATTGTGAAGGACGCAAAAGGCGCATGGGAGGGAAAACACAATTTGCTCTAAATATCCATTCAGAGGAAAAAAGTCCATAGGCCTACTCTACAGTTTGCTGCTATCCTGATATTTCCCATTGAACTTAGGAGGCATATTTCAGCTTTGGAGGCATCAGAGCCTCAGGCATGGGTTCTCAACAGGGGGTCTGTAGACCCCTGGGGGTCCTTGAAGGCACTGTAGGCCAGACCTGGCCAGACTTGATATGCAATGACTACATATCGATAAAAAAATACCTTTTTAACATTTGATGAAAGTCCCCAGGATGCCATTGGACCTGGATGGGGGGGTCCCTGGATCAAAAAAGGGTCAAATTCCCCGTGTAAAGGAAATGTTCCAGTGCATGGATGGGCCCCATGGTCCGGTGCTGAATCCAGGCTGTGTGGTTAGCGGCCCTTTAGTGAGGAAAACAGTTTGGCTCTACCATCACTCAGGGAAGGAGGGCAGGTAGGGTTTCAATAGACTGGGAGGACAACACCTTATCATGCACCAGCGACACCTGCTGGTCACGCGGGTGCCCATGGGTCCATAAGCTGTGCATGAGTCCTCCTACTCCTGTCTGTGTCAGCTGGGAACTGTGGTGTGATCAGCAGCCGTTAGCTGATACATACATAAATTGAGGAGTCGAAATTGGGGAGAAAGACTCAAAGTGTTGGGAACAGTGCATTGATTGAGCTGAGCTGAGCAGGCGGGTTGAGTGTCCAACAGGGCCGGTGGGGCCCTGCCACACTTCCCCCACAGCCCGCAGCCCGCGATCATTCATCTTCCCAACGGAGGCCTGGGAGGCACCGCGGCAGCGCCCGCCCGGCGGAACGTGGGGACCGTCCGACGCTGCGCCGCCCCGCGCCCCTCCGCTCCCTCAAACGCCATCCTGACATAATGACATTCTCTCCCTCAGCAGAGCCAGGCCTCCCCCGGGCCCAGGCAAATTGTAATTGGAAAAAGACAGCGTGGGGCGGAATGTGATCCACTGCGTCTCTCATTAGAGCTGGGAGAGGCTGGATTAAGGGGTAATATCATAAGTGGCGTGACTGCGGAGAGGGGCGGGCGCGTCGAGTGCAGGGGCAGAGGCCGCCCGCCGCTCAACCGCGCAGGGAGGGACAGCAGGGGGCGCTGACGACAAGCTCCTCGCCTTGGAAAATGCGGCAAATTCCAGCCCATCCATCCACTATAGTACATATATACAGTACATACATAGTACATACATCCTGTCATTGATTACTGGTTCAGACTTCTTGTGTATATCTTGCACTTGGTAGGTGCACTGAATGTACTGCATTTCTGACACCAGTAATATTATGCACTGTGGATGGAATAGCTTCTGTTTGCAGCAGCAGAGGCGACATAGGCAGCCGAGGGCGGCAAGTGCTGAGGGGCGCACAAACAGTAGCTCTGTGCGCATACACACACAACCTGCACTTTTACAGACACCTGTTTCTGTGCCCCCCACTATTCATAAAATGTAAAAATGGAGAATATATGTGATGCTTTACACGACCCATAGACTGGAGACAAAATAGCATGCAGAATCAGCAGCGCCTGCTCAGAGACCCCTTCCTCCCTCTCTCTCTCTCTCTTTCTCTCTCATACAAAAAGCTGACTGGCTAGTAGCTATGGCAATTATTATTAGTTGTCAATTAAACCCACTCCTGTGATCAGATAAGGTTTTACTATCTAGACTGTTGTGAAGCCAAAACCACCAAAACTATAGAAAATGGAGCAGGTCATGTTTTTGGTGAAAGGAAGGCAACCATATAATTACTGTTAATATCAATGTGCCGCTATATGATGGGGAAAAAGATTGTCATCAAAGGCTAATTGCTAAAAACCCTGACCATTTATAAGTTACATGAAAACAATGGCAGAGCATGAGTGCATATGTATATTTGGATAGAACCAACAGCTTAGTTTGTATTAATGTCTGAAACATACACTCACTGAGCACTTCATTCAGAACACTATACTAATATAGTGTAATATAGGGCCTCCCTTTGCTCTCAAAATCTCAATTCTTTGTGGCATGGATTCCGCAAGATGTTGAAAACATTCCTTTGAGATTCTGTTCCATGTTGACATGATTGCATCACACAATTTCTGCAGATTTGTCAGCTGCACATTCATGCTACAAATCTCCCGTTCTACCACATCCCAAAGGTGTTCTATTGGATTCAGATCCGGTGACTGGGAAGGCCACTGAAGAACATTGAACTCATTGTCATGTTCATGAAACCAGTTTGAGATTACTTTCGCTTTGTGACATGATACATTATCATGCTGGAAGTAGCCATTAGAAGATGGGTACATTGTGGCCAGCAACAATACACAAATAGACTGTGGCATTCAAGTGATTATTGATTGGTATTAACGGGCCCAAAGTATAGCAAGAAAACATTCCCCACACCATTACACCAGCTTGGACTGTTGACACAAGGCAGGTTGGGTCCATGGATTACCCTACCATTTGTATACCATAGCAGCTACCTTATTTCCAGTCTTCAACTGCCCAGTTTTTGTGAACATGTGCCCACTGCAGCCTCAGCTTTCTGTTCTTGGCTGACAGAAGTGGAACCCAATGTGGTCTTCTGCTGCTTTGAGCTCATCCGGCTCAAGGTTTGATGAGCTGTGTATTCTGAGATGCTTTTCTGCTCACCACAATTGTATAGCGTGGTTATCTGAGTCAGCTCTAACCAGTCTGGCCGCTCACTCTGAGTTTTTAATTTTTTGCACCAATCGGAGTAAACTCTAGAGAATGTTGTGCGTGGAAATCCCAGGAGATTAGCAGTTACATTGTTTGTGCATACTTACTAAATCCATCCATCCATCCATCCATTATCTTAACCCGCTTACCCTGAACAGGGTCGCAGGGGGGCTGGAGCCTATCCCAGTATACATTGGGCGGAAGGCAGGAATACACCCTGGACAGGTCGCCAGTCCATCGCAGGGCACACACACCATTCACTCACACATTCATACCTACGGGCAATTTAGACTCTCCAATCAGCCTAACCTGCATGTCTTTGGCCTGTGGGAGGAAACCGGAGTACCCGGAGGAAACCCACGCAGACATGGGGAGAACATGCAAACTCCGCACAGAGAGGCCCCGGCTGACGGGGATTCGAACCCAGCACCTCCTTGCTGTGAGGCGGCAGTGCTACCCACTGCACCATCCGTGCCGCCCTACTTACTAAATGCTGTTTCAAAATTATCTTCTATAAAGCAATAGTCTGCAGAGTAGGATGTGATAATATGCACTATTTGCAAAAGAGACTTTGGACTTTGGCTTTACCTGTTCAAAAATATGTCTCAGGACAGTAATCCAAACTAGATGAATGTCTTCTATCATCACTTATCAAAAGTGTATCTTGAGTGTTATTATCATTTGTAACATCCACTTGCATTATATATCGAACATGAGAACATGAAATATAGTCAGTGTTGTTTCTCTAAATACCAGGGTCCTATCATCTGATGTGTATGCAGAAATGTCACTTTAAAAATAGATGAAAGGGTGATTGATTCTCAATCAAATCAGTTTACTAGGACTTTCATCTTTCTTTAAAAAAAAAACATAGTGCTGCATTCAGTGGTTTGTGCTTTAGACCAGCAACCCCATTGTACCCATGTGTGAGGTAGTAAACCTGAAATGCCCCGTGCCACAGGAATTCTGTAAATGGAGATCTGTTACGGTGCAAACACTGTTGCTAAAGACCGTCTGCATGGATAGGGTGGGGGAGAGTGGCTGGCAAAGTAAATGTGTAGTAAAGCTAAATTGACAATAAATATGATAAGAGCCAACATAAATAGAAGCAACTTTCACCACTCAGGCCAAAATGGGGGCCTCACTAGTTATATAAGGGGGAAGGGGGGTGGGGGGAGGTTTGTAAATGAGTCACAACCACGTACAGCTTTCCAGACAATGAGAGTAAATGAGACGGGCCAAAGATGCCCGGAGGCAGGGGCTGACACACACAGATCAGACATTAGTGCAGATTCTCTTCCTACACGGTTACGGAGGTCCTGAGTCAGCCGGTAGCTCTGCACCCTTTCTGCTAGCCCACAATTAAACACGCTAATTTGGAATATATTATGCAATCAACTTTCCCTTGCCGTGATTATCCCCGGTTTCCTGTGTTTACACTGCGACGAACGGCAGACTCACCTGTGCTGTAGCAGCCAGGGAAAGCTCAGTGCTGCTTCTCCTGGCTTAGCCTGTATCTCCTTGCGTTTGTCCAGATCTTTCCGGAGCGGTGTGTCTGATAGCCTATAGGATTTTACAGGCTTACCCTAGGCAAACAACTGACGCTGCCAGACTCTCTCCGGTTTTAGTCGTTCTTAAATTTTCAGGATCCCATATAGCCACAGACTTCGGTGCAGCTGAGCCACTCTAGGACTAGGAATTGTTTGGGCTGTGTTCCACATCATGCGGTCTTGTGGTTATTGACCTGACTGTCAAATATGGGCCTTCAGGTTTAGCACTGGACTGAAACCAGCTCTGAACCTTTTCATCTAATTTGAGCCCACCAGATACCTGGCCAATGTTGAATTCAGAAGAATTCAGCTGTGCTCTGTGGGCAAATGACTCTATTCTAGAATCAAGGGGGCTTTGTTTTCCTCCATGCTACAAATGATCCATTATGTTATGTCTAAATTGTTCATGACGTTAACATGACCAACTGTCTGTGCATGTAATTAGAATATGAAATTGGTGGTCAAAAGATAACAACTAGAAAAGGACCCAAAAGGAGAGTTTCGTTTAGAAAAGCTACAGCAAGACCACAATGGCACTTATAAGACTGATCTATTCATAGCTCTTTAGTGCTGTATTCAATCAAGCACTTTCCCAGAATTCTGCATTATTGTACTATGTATCTGCACCAGTCCAGTCTTTTCAATGGAGTCTAATTAATTCCTGTGATTCACCCAGTCTGAAAACAGACGTGGCCTTTGAAGTGCATGCAGCGGTCACTTCACTTTCTCTATTTACCATGACAAGAAATCAAATCTGGAATCGCAGTAATCACATTCAAGTCTCTGTTCGATGTAGATTAAATACCTCCGGATTAGTCTGGATGGAAATGCCGTTTTCAGGAAATCTAGACGACTGCTTGTGTAAAGCCGTCATGGGGTTGTTAGGCTACTGAAAAGCAGCAATGTCTTTTCATATTTCACTGTACATCAATTTACCCCTCTTAGAAGCAGGCAACAGAAAAATAAATAGACTTACTGCTCCGTGCTTACCACCCACCTCTATTGAACAACAGTGGCTCCTGTAGGCTATATTCCCTTTGACATAAAATAGCAGACACTGCTGTCAACCTCTGGAAAAAGCTATAATTGATTTAGGCCTACTTGTCCATTTTTCACCTAATTGAACATTTCTTTGATTAAGGATAGACCCACTTACTAACAATAGCAAATGGCATAGGATTTTGCTAGCCTAGGCAAGTTGCCATCGGTAAAAATGTTTACATGTTTTAAGCGCACAACTGTACTGATCTAATCACTCTCTGGAGATTTTATCACATACGATGCCCTCTCCATTGCCACCTCGAGAAACAGGGAATTGGTTTGGTTTCATTGCTTATACACTCACTGAGCACTTTATTAGGAACACCTGCAATTCATGTGATCAGCCAATCGTGTGGCAGCAGTGCAAGGCATAAAACCAAGCAGATACGGGTCAGGAGCTTCAGTTAATGTTCACACCAGAATGGGGAAAAAATTTTATCTAAATGAATTTGATTGTAGAATGATTGTTGGTGTCAGACAGGGTGGTTTGAATATCTCAGAAACTGCTGATCTCCTGGGATTTTCACACACAATAGTCTCTACAGTTTGCAGAGAATGGTGCAAAAAACATGGGCAGTAGTTCTGCGGGCAGAAACGCCTTGTTAGTGAGAGAGGTCAGAGGAGAAGGGCCAGACTAGTCAAAGTTGACAAGTAGCCGACAGTAAAGGAAATAACCACGCATTACAACAGTGGTATACAGAAGAGCACCTCTGAACACACAATGCATTAAACCTCTAAGTGGACAGCCTACAGCAGCAGACGACTTAATAACTCTAAAAACAGTAAGTCTAATTCTCTAATAAAGTGCTCACCACTGAATGTATATTTCAGCGTATAAAAAGGTCCGCCTCACTGCAATGCCAAACGTCTGCTTTCCCGCTATTTCTTACGTACGTGGGGGCGAGGGAAAGCTTTCAAGTCGCGCGGGGCGCTAGGAGAGGTTTAAGAGAGGCGACCAGGCGTGTCTACCACGTGGGTGTGTGAAGTGCAGAGACGCCAATCTTAAGAACCGCTGACAGAAGGGAACCGTTTGTAAACAACCATGAAAACAAAACTATATAGCCTAGAGGTCGACAAATAGCTCGATGAAAATGTCGCGACCATAGACGCACTTTGGCTTCTCTTGTCTGGTATCCCACTGTTATGCAGATGCCTTTGCTATGTTGTTTTGCTCCGTGTTAAAGGCACACAAACAATAAGCGGAAGCAAATGTCGGCTACTTTCACGCGATATTCTGTAGTATCCTATCTTTAATATGATATGATCGGTTTTATCTTCAATGATTAGGCCTAGTTGCAGGGCTCTGCATGAACAGAATTTCATTCCCCTACCCCCGAGACACTGCGATCGATTGCATAATGAGAAAGGGTATGTTCAATGTTATAGGTAAAAGACCAGCACGGAAAACGTGCGATTATCTTCGAGAGCTGTTTGTGAGAAGTTAATATGTGCTTTGTCGCCCTCTATTTGTAGCTTGATGTCGCAACAAGAGGCTGAAAATCCAGTGATTGAACTGAAATTAATTTTTGATCAAATTAGAATTTTGGGAGTGGGATATTTGAAAATAAACTAAAAATATAAATAATACTATTCTTGAGAACATTAACCTTAACCTCGTGAGGTTCATCAATACAATAAAATGTAAACAAAACGTGTAGCATCCTATTAAATAAATAGGCTTTCTTATATTGGTTATACTCTGTTATATAGTACTGTAGACTTTATCAGTATTTGCATGGCTGTTATTTAATTGCGCTAGATTGTAATTTCCTGGGAACTTTTCAGAGAAGACCATGTTGCTTGGGGAGCAAATACAGCACTACACCAAACAGTTGGGTACCACTTCGATCTGAAACTGCTGGCTTTCCCAAGACAAAAAAGCTCTGGTTTGTAGGAAACATTATACTAGCCCCTGTATATTCAACATCGTTAGTTCTGGGAGAAGGTAATATTCCACAAATTGGTATAAAAAGATATATAATATCAGCTTCCTCTTGGTTGAAATAAACCTCAACAGGCATAGGGTGAAATACTACCCACTAATTGACTGATGCTGTTATCCGGCACAGCGTTTTACTTGCCAGCGCGACAGTGATCCGTGCTGTCGGTGGGACGAGGCTCTATGAATCCGCTGGGCTCTGCCGCCGCCGCTGCAGTCTGCTCGCACAGAGAGGAGCATATGGGATCCTCGAAACGGCATAACGGCGCTGCCGTAGCCGTGCGCTAAGCCTTCCGCATCACTTAATCTGGTGCCACCAACTGCTGCTGAAATATGTTTTGCCAGGGGAGTGGAGCCCGGCATCTGTCCAGCGCTGCGTTACAGCACGCTGGTTGCGAGCCGCTGTCCGCGACATCCGCTGCAAGCCGCTGCGGTGGTGTACCTACATGCGCCAGCGAAAGGAGGAGGGGGGGCGGTGTCAATAATGCAGTCTGGCTCCAAGGGGAGCGCTAGCACTGCCATCTGTCAGCTGAGGGCATGATCTCAGCGCGGTTTGAAATTGGACCACCCCAGTCGCTTGTTTATGGCTGTCCGTCGTTATTGATGATGATGCTGCTCCCAGTATATGATGGAATGAAGGCCTGTGTGGTCAGTAGCCCCTACTCTCATAGTACCTTGGCTCCAGCCTTGTGTTCAGTGAGCTTGAAAGTGATGGTGATGACCACCACGGCACAGTACAGGCCGTTGCCGAGGTGGATCAATTAAGCAAAAGGTATAGCTACCATAGTACCGACATCCTTTTGATACAGACATCTTGTTTTTTGTAGTAGTTCTCATTTTTCCTGCCTGCCTTCAAAATGCACAGCTTACCTGTGGGCATGATGCCATATTGGGTAGCTACCTGTTTGATTTTGGCATATGGCTTCCATTCAGACATAGGCCTGCAGCCAGTTGTGCAATATTTAAATCCAAACATGGGATCAGAATTCCTATTTTACTGATCTCCCTCCCTCTTGTCATCTGCTTGTTTGCACTATGATTGGCAAAATGGAATACTGACCTTTCCACACTGACTTGAAGGTTTGTGTGGGAAAGGTATACTTATCTACCTAAACTGAGCATTTAAGATCATTTTCCTCTTTGGAGCTCTCCAATTTCTTATTCTTTACAGAAAATTCAATTAAGTAATTTTGTGATATAAAGCAATTTAGTCACCGTTTTTTTAACCTCCATGACAGAATTTTCTTGCATTTAATGAAACACAGATGTTCACCACCACTTTGTACATGTTGGTCACTGCACATCCCTTGAAACTGAAAATCATTGTCCACCAGATGGTGCTGTTGGGTTTATCCTCAACCAAGGCAGTGACAGTGGTCTGTGATCTCCTTTTACATAATGGAAATTATTATTATTTGACTGAGGCTGGCAAAGGTTCTGTCAGGTAAATGCATAACCCGGAAAGATAAAAAATATAATTGGACTAGAACTGGACTAGAATATCTCAGGAACTGTTTGTGTCCCTCCCAGGTTATTTAGAAAGTGTCCCATTATATCAGGACACAAAATCATTTGAACATGTCAACATGAGGCACTTAGTTTACCAGTGCCACACCAGAAAAGATTCCTACCTGGAAAGTTTTGTATGAAAGGTAAAATAGATAACCTCAATAAATTGACTTAAATTGACTTCCTGGATAAATTGATTTGAAAGGTACAATATCCTGCCAGAATAAATAGTTTTTTAAAGGTTGAGTAGTTATCCTGGTTGAATAGATTCAGTAGATTTAGAGCAGGGTTTTGTAGGTACACAGGCCTTTGTTGTTAAATACGTAGCTTGAGTACTTCAGAAAGTGCTCAAAACATGCCACGTAGAATAAGAATAAAGATTGATGATATACACTCAGTGAGCAATTTATTAGGTAGACCTACACCAACTTGTTAATGCAAATATTTAATTCGCCAGTCATGTGGCAGCAACTAAATGCATAAAAGCATGCAGATGTGATCAAGAGGTTCAGCTGTTGTTTAGACTAGATGTCAGAATGGGGAATAAATGTGACCTAAGTGACTTTGAGTTTGCAGAGAGTGGTGTGAATAGTGCTCACTGAGTGTATACCAGTGCATTTTCTATGCTGTGGGTTAGACAATAGACCTTCCATCAAAAATTTAACCAGGCAATAAGCTTCTCTTCTAATTAAATGTTATTTTGCATTGCATTACTTTACATTTAGCAGATGCTATTTTCCAGAACAGCTTACACTGTGGCAGAAACGTATATTCCCCAGATTAATATGAGCAGTAGTACCAGACATGGCTAACAGTATTCCCAGATCTGCAAGTGAAGATGCAACATGACTAAAGAACCACCGCATGTTGCTAACCAGATGCTAACCAAATGCTGAAGTAAATACAGACTATATACAATTTCTGCCCATCAGCTATACCCATAACATAAAAATATAACCTGAAACTATGAAAATTTTTTCCAAGGGATAGCAGTGATTGCCAGGCTGTGATTGGAGGGCCAAGGCAATAAAGCATGGCTTGGAATTAATACTGATTCCAAAATCTCTAAAAAAGGAGAGAAGGGAACTAAAGCACAGTCTGAAGAGGACTCATCTTCAGTCTGCATTAGAAGACAGACAGTACAGGCAGGCATTTTGTCTTGGAGAAGTAGCAGGCTGAGCTGGGATAGGTAGCTAGAGAAGTGAGAACCAAAACTACTGTAAAGAGAATAGAAAGTGCAATACTGTTTCCATAAATGTTCATGAGTGAAAGGTTGTTGACTATGTAATGGTTTTGGATTGTAGGAGGTGGTGCTCTATGGGATGTTGGATTAATTTTCCTTGTTTCATCATGCTGTCACTAGGTGTTGTTTTGACATTGAACTTTTGTATTGTGTTTTTGGGGGCTGTGTTTACCCGGTCTCCCCTGAATTTAAATAGCAATTAGGTCCGTAGAGATAGATAGATGAAGGTGTAGAGCTAGGTTTTACAACCATGGACGGTTTAATCGCGTGCAATGCTGGTTCCTACATTCTCATTCAACAAAGGAGAAAAGCATCCAAGGTTGGCGCGTGTGATCCAGTGGCTGAAAGCTATGTCGTCATTGTTTTGGCACCGCATTTCTCGGGCTGTATTTGCGTGCACTGCTCCCTGCCTCCCCCTTGCGGAGCGATGAGTACCTCCGTTCAGACTGTGTGGGAAGCGCCTGTGTGTGAATCAGGGAAATCCGCAGTGTCGGGGTAGTAACAATTTCGATTGATTCAACCAAAGCAGTTGTTTAACATTTCATTGACTGTGAAGGGTAAGTAACACCAATTATTTTAATACAGTGACGTTAAATAGCGTATATTCGCTGCATATATTATATATAGCTACATTTAATGTCCTTTGGTAGCTAACGTTGGCCTTTCTAAGTTAACGTTAGCAGGAAAATGTATATCCCCAGCAGTTCTGGGATGCGCATAGCTAGTAAGCTTAGCAAGTAAGCCTAGCTAGCTAGACAGACAGACCATGCAACGTTATTTGTTACTGCCACGTTAGCTAGCTAGCAATGGTTGGTAATGTTAAGAGTATTGCAAGACTAACGTTAGCTAGTTAATGTTAGCATCAGTTATAAATGAAAGCTTCACAATATTTCAAGCTAGCTACGGTCCCCGGGTAGGGCACACGGGCCTTGTGTTGATGTTTTGCTTTGTTTTTGTAACTACATTTAAAATTACATTGGTGTACGGTGCTAGCTGATTGATGAGTAGCTAACTATAGCTAGCTAGGTAACTGTTCACTAACGTTTGTCAGATTGATGAACGAGTGCTGCATCATCACGAACATTAAACTAAGATATCGCCAAGAAACCAAATTAATTTCGAGGTAGCACTGGATAATTGCCGTTAGTCTACCTAGTTAACAAGTGTAACCAGTGAAACAAGGGCAAAGTAGCCTGGCAGCTAGATTTGAAGACATTTCTGTCCTTTGGCGAGCTAGCTAACTGTTTAGCAAGTTGATCAGCTGGTGATGGAGAAACATCCCTGTTGGTTAGGTCGTGTCTTTTTATTTGTAAATAATTTAAAGGTATTGAAATAAATATTTTCGTCTATATGAAAGCAGTGTGTACGTTACTACTGATTGTGTTCTTCTAACAAACCAGCTATCTTATCGTCGGAGCAATTGAGCTTGTGGCTGTGCTGGTTGGATTACAAACCTGCCAGTAGTCTACTAACTAGTTAACAGTTATAGCAATAAGACACGTTTAAACGTGGTTATGGACAAGCCGCTAACCAGCAAGGATAAGTAGTGACAGTGTATGGTCAGAATGCTTGTGTTGCATAAGATCATTGTTTTTTCCATTATTTATGAATTAGACACAGTTAGAAAATATTGCATATTTTTTAGTCAAATGTAAACATGTTGCTTGTCTGCATCAGCAGTTTGGTGCTAATGGAAAATGTCGAGTAAAAGAGCAGACCCATGTCAGGGTTCACGGTTCATGTGTTCAAACTTACACGTGTATATATTTTTAGTATGTCTTGTAATAATGTAGTAATTTCTTTATTAATAGTTGCAAGCATTCCTATTTTGAATTTCTGGAGAGGGGACAATGGTAAATCCATACAATATTAGATGTTTTGTGATGCTTTTTAATGCTTGATGTTGTGCCCTTGCTCCGAACAGCAGACGGTGGAACTGCAACCCTGCATTCGAAAAAGGAGGACGAGTACTTCGCCATGAACTGCGACATGGACGGTAATGGACCGCTCAGACGTTCCCTCTTAGCTGCTGTGTGCTGGCTAATGCTAACGCACCCCATTTGTGTCGAGCCAGAGCCTAAGTGCTTCCTTACTAAAGGAGAATTATTGGCAGGCCTGCCCTGTTATGATGTGACAAACAGAGAGTGTGTGTTCTTGTTGTGCAGGTGACACGGAGAACCAGGTGGAGCTGGAGGAAAAGACGAGGCTCATAAACCAGGTTCTGGAACTGCAGCACACACTGGAAGGTGAGTGAACGCCCCCTTCCAAAACTGCAGACCCCCCTCTCTTGATCTCTTGACTATTTGCAGTTTGTAGTCTGTCGTCTGAATGTGATTTGTAGTCCGTCATCTGATTGTAGCAATTAAGTTAGCAATTAGTATAACGGCAACAACCTGGTCATGCAGTTGCGCAACATTGAGTTTGTGAGTCTGGTCTGAAAAGGCACTAGAGGTTCTGCTCTGAAAATAACACTTGAGAAAAGTGTTTGTTCGCCCACACCAAATGTCCAAATGCCCCCAGTGCAGTGGCCTCTTAACGGGGTGCTTCCCAGCCTTCTGAGAGCTGAGGGCATTTTTCAAGCAAAAACTTCTTGTGATTTTGGGGAAATACTGAATGAGTTTTTTCACTGTAATGATTATCTGGGAAGCTGGCGCAGCAGTGGGCATATTAAAGGAAAGCAAACAACTGGAAAAGGTTTTCTCATTTGTCAGCTTGCTCTTCCTTGTGCCGTCATTCCTTTAACAGACCTGTCTGCGCGGGTGGACGCGGTGAAGGAGGAGAATCTTAAACTGAAGTCTGAGAACCAGGTGCTGGGGCAGTACATCGAGAACCTCATGTCCGCTTCCAGCGTCTTTCAGACCACCGACACAAAAAGCAAACGAAAGTAAGGGGCTGCCTTACAGCGTCCCCCCTCCCCAACCCCCCCTCCCCCTCCCCCATCCTGTCTCTCCCTGCCCATTAACTACCCTGATCCAGCCCACTGCCCCCACCCCACCCCCAGATTACTCCTTTTTCCCTCATTAAACAAATGCACATGAAGCTTCTTTAAAGTTATTTTGACTATTGTTACTTTACAGTTTGTTTGTTTATTTTGTAATTATTTGTTAATTTTTTTTGGGTACTGTGATTTTAATGTGTTTTTCTTTTGTCATCTCAAAAATATTCTGTTTGTACAAATTTCCCCACGGGCAGAATTTTTACAGGGGACTTTTTTAAGACTGTAAAATAAAATTTCAAAAATGAACAACTTCTTATGTCCCATACAGAAACAATCTTAGCATTCACTGTTCAACGCATGCTGTATTCAGTCCTAATTTTTTGCCACACTGCTCAACTGGAAGGGAAAGGACTGTTTTCAGGCAATCCAAGTTGTATAAAAGTAAACACAAAGTGGACCCTGCTGTTATATAGTAACCTATGTATGTAATTGTCATTGTTTGTTCGAAAGTACTCAGTGGAGACTGCTCTGCTAGTCACAAAATGGCTGAAATGAAATGTCACTTTTTCCCTGTAATTCTATTGCTGAGTGACTTTACATTTACAAAGACCTTTGACCTGATATAAAATTGAATTAAGCTGTATTTAGGAGCTAGTGATATTACTGACTTTATTTTGTTGTAAGTTCATGTATTGGGGTGAGTGGCTAAATGGAAAAAGCACAGAAAATGTTATAACTGATTACATCCTCTCCTGTTGTGAAACATCTAAATTTTGAGAGTTTGGGAATGTTCGAGCAGATGGTAACAGCGTGAGCACAACAGCACCAGTGTCAGCCACATATTGGGAGGGGACACCGCTTCTAAAGCCAAATAGTAAATAAAAAAAACACTCCGTCTTAACTGGTGTCAGTGTGAGGCAGAGTAGCTCGTACTTATGTATAAGTGTCAAAAGTGTACCTGCGTATGAATTTAAAATGTTCATTTGTCCCTTTAATTTCTCTCCGAACAACACTGATCCACAAGTCTAGAAGTACTCATTATTAAAGTATAAGATCCAATCATAGCGACTAGAAAAGAGTCAGGTGGTTCTGCAGAACACCCTGCTTACTTTGAGTTTCAATCAAAAATGTCAATAGTGTTTAACTTTACCCCCAACTGCCTGTTATTTCAGTCCACATTATTAGAGACTTCCTCAATCACTAGGTTGGCACAGTCTCACAAGAAAAGCAGACTCTTTACTCTGAATTAACTATAGTTGGTCTCTAAAATAATTATCAATTATGTATGGAAAAGTATTAAATTAGTGTTACCTCCTTTATATAAAATTTGACCACATGAATAGATATTTAGTGGGAATAGAATAAGATCTTGACAATTAAGTCTGATATTTGGCTGGATGTACCAAACCTTGGATACTAGTGAGGGTTGGCACTTGTTAAAAGTTCATTTATTTCATACAGAAGACTGAGTGACCTTAACTTCAGCAGTGTTTCACAATAATATCTGAGTGTTTGTAGCGGTCTTGCCAGCACAGTATGAAAACATTCTGCGGAAGTAAGACTGGGCTAAGTTCTGGTCATTACTCTCCAGACTACCCGGCATTGACTGCTTTAAAAATAAATAAATAAAAAGACTTAAAGTGATATTGATCCATGCTAGCATTACAGATGGTCCTGTGCATTAACATACATTTACACAGTGGGAGTAGGGGTGTGTAGGCTCCATTTATTGCAGTAGTGGGTTAAGGATCTCACGACGCCCTCTCTTATGTTGAAAAATAGTCTTAATAGTCTTGATAGTCTGGAGAGGAATAGCCTTCCTGTGTATTGTTGCCGTGGTGCTTTTTTTTTGAGGAGAGAACCTGGGATGATCTCGTAAGAGAATCTTGTCATCTGCTTTTGTTCTAATACACTGGCCATATAATATGATTACAGTCATATTTGTTTTCCTCTGGACATGTGAAGTATGCTTACACATCCTAAACATGACTGCCTTGTGTGTAGATTGTGTAAATTTTACAACTGTGTTGCCCTTTTAACAGTTTTTGTTTGAATAAAAACATTACTGGTTTTGCGTGAGCTGGGGTGTCCTCTGATTGGTCCTCCTCGATGAGTGACAGGGACCAGTTCTTCTGGGTTCAGGCATCGGTATATGAAACACAAATCCATTCCTCTGAACATTAAAAGGTTTTGTAATTAACCCTTTCAAGAGTAGGTTTTTTTCTTATTTTAAGGCAAAGGGCCAGTTTCACATAGATTAAGCCTAGTCCTCGACTAAATTGAGTTTTGTATGGAGAATCTCCATTCAGAATAGAAATGAGTCTAGGACTAGACTTAATATGCGTCTGTGAAACTGGTCCTTTGTGTTCAATTTTTCAATTTTCAGTAGAGGCTGGTGGCCATTTACCTGGGTGGGGCGCCATACACACATGTACACACAGACACACACCAGTCCGCACCTCCAACCTCTATAATTACAATGAAAGACAAAGCAATGTCAACATTAAAATAAATGCTTTTGTATGTAGTTAACAACAATCTTAACATTGGAGGCTTAATAAACTGTGGGGAGTGGGGGGGGGGATCAACTTAAGTAAACATTTACTTAAATTTCATATGATGTCATCATCTCCCCTTTCACATTTCATAAGTTTCAGTCTTGGGAGCATGGATTCGTTCTTGGACAAAGTGAGGGCAGATATGGAGGCTATTGTAATATGCAAAGGGCTAAATACATTTCAACTTGGCTTCTCTTTATAGGGAAGCAACACAAAAGATGAGACAGAAAGCTTGCAACTCAAACAGCCGACCCTTTCTTTAAGCCTGAGGGATTTCCTTCACAGAACGAAAAATTATCTTAGATAAACGCATTGTCTACAACTCTGACCAACAGATATAATACACTGCTCAAAAACATTAAGGGAACACTTAATCATCACAGTGTAACACCAAGTCGGATAAACTTTCCGGGATATCAATCTGTCCATTTAGGAAGCACAAGTGATTGTGAATCAATTTCACCTGCTTTGGTGCAAATGAAAGTGACAACAGGTGCAATGGAGATGCAAAAACAAGACAACCCCCCAAAAGGTAATGGTTTTGCATGTGGTGGCCATAGACAATTGCTCTCTCCTTATCCTTCCTGACTGATTCTTCTCTCGTGGGACCTGTGCTCACAGCCCAGCACCGTGCAGCTCGATTGGCATTCGCAAGAGCCCACCAGAATTGTCGCCCTCTTCTCTTCACAGATGAGAGCAGGTTCACACTGAGCACATGTGACAGGCGTGAAAGAGTCTGGAGACGCCGTGGTGAACGTTATGCTGCCTGTAACATCATCCAGCATGACCGGTTCGGCAGTGGGTCAGTGATGGTCTGGGGAGGCATATCCTTAAGAGGGTCGCACAGACCTTCATGTCATAGCCAACGGTACCCTGACTGCTGTTAGGTACCGGGATTAAATCCTCAGACCGATTATCAGACCTTACGCTGGTGCAGTGGGCCCTGGGTTCCTCCTGGTGAAGGTGTCCGGCCTCATGTGGCCAGAGTGTGTAGGCAGTTCCTGGATCAGGACTGGCTCTCGCGTTCCCCGAAGCTAAATCCAATTGAGCACCTATGGGACGTTTTGTATCGGTGCATCCGACGCCCCAAGTACCGCCACAGACTGTCCAGGAGCTCACTGATGCCCTGATCCAGGTCTGGGAGGAGATCGCCCAGAACCCCATCCACCAACTCATCAGGAGCATGCCCAGACGTTGTTGGGCGTGCGTACAGGCACTCAGGGGGCCATACACATTACTGAGTCACATTATGCGTTGCCCTGAGAAAATACAGAAAGTTGGATCAGCCTGTGATTTACATTTTTTACGTTGATTTTCGGTATGATTTTGAATCCATCCACCCAGGTTGATGATTTTGGTTTCCTTTGACCGTTGTTACATCATTTTGTTCTCAACAAATTCTACTCTGCACATCAGTAAAGACTTTTGAATAAATCGTTCATCAAGATCTGATGTGTCCCTTAAATAGCAGTACAACATCAGTAACCTGATGAACCACTGTCGTGGTGACAGTCGTAGTGATATTTCTGCATGGCAAATACTTTCCTTGTAGATGTAGTAGTGTAATAGAAAAACAACACACCCAACTGTCATGACATGCACGCTGCTTGTTCTGAGTCATTGAAAGGGACGTGTTCAAAATAATAGCAGTGTGGAGTTTAATAAGAGAATTAATTCATTCTGTGAAGAAACAGGTGTCATTAATTGTCCTTTATTAAGGAAGAAGGGAAACAAATGTTTCACACATTGTCATAAAATATATTTCCTTCTGAATTGCTAAGTAAAATGGGCCATTCCAAACACTGTTTGGAGGAACAACGTAATTTGATTATAACGTTTTTTTGATGAGGGGAAAACATATAAAGAAGCGCAGCAAATGATAGGATGCTCAGCTAAAATGATCTCAAATGCTTTAAAATGGCAACAAAAACCCACACAAGAAGAAGAAAATGAGCAGCTACTGTTAAAACAGATCGAAGAATATGGTAAATGGCAGGCATTTATATAGCACCTTTATCCAAAGCGCTGTACAATTGATGCTTCTCCATTCACCCATTCATACACACACTCACACACTGACGGCGATTGGCTGCCATGCAAGGCCCCGATCAGCTCATCAGGAGCATTTTGGGGGTTAGGTGTCTTGCTCAGGGACACTTCAACACAGCCCAGGCGGGGGATCAAACCGGCAACCCTCCAACTACCAGACGACTGCTCTTACTGCCTGAGCCATGTCGCCATCATCAACACACGCCAACATCAACACACACGCCAACTTCAACACAAACCATATAGTCAAAATAGTCAGAATGACAAAGATTCAGCCATTCATCAGCTCCAGAAAGATCAAAGATGATCTACAATTACAAGTGCTGTTACAGTCAGAAGACATTTGATCGAAGCTAAGCTATCCACAAGAAACCCCCGTAAAACACCATTGTTGAAAAAAGGGCATGTGCAGAATCGGTTAAAATTTGCCATGGAACACATTGATTGGCCCAAAGAGAAATGGCGTAACATTCTGTGGACTGATGAGAGTAAAATTATTCTATTCAGGTCTAATGGTCGTCGACAGTATGTCAGACATACCCAGGGTACTGAATTCAAACCACAGTACACTGTGAAGACAGTGAAGCATGGTGGAGCAAAAATCATGGTATGTTTTTCATACTACAGTGTTGGGTTCGTATACCAGGGATCATGGATCGGATCAAGTATGAAAATACTTGGAGACCCCAAACACACAAGTAAGCGAGCAACATCTTGGTTCCAGACAAAAAGGATTGAGGTAATGGAGTGGCCAGCTCAATCCTCCGACCTCAACCCCATTGAAAACTTGTGGGGTGACATTAAAAATGCAGCTTCTGAAGCAAAACCCAAAAATTCACAGAAACTGTAGAATGTAGTTTGTTCATCCTGGGCTGAAATACCTGTTTCTAGCTGCCAGAAGTTGGTTGACTCGATGCAATGCAGATACATGGCAGTTATCAAAAACAATGGTTATGCAATTAAATATTAGTTCAGTAATTTAAAGTTAAATCTTGAAAAGATTCTTCAGTTTATACAGTTTGAAGAGAGTTTGAAGAGAAAAATATCGACACTGCCATTTTTTTTAAACAGATCAATATATATATATTTTTTGCTTCCTTTAAAATAATAATGCAACCTGATCAAATTTGCTCGTGCTGGGGTGTCTCGGTGGCGCAGCCTGCAGAGCACTGACCGCATGCTCATTGTGAGCCGCGACGTCAACGGTTCGAATCTGACCGTCTGACAATTTGTCGCATGTCTTTCCCTCTCTCTCGCCCCCATTCTTCCTATCTCTATATACTGTCCAATAAAGCTGAAAAAGGCCTAAAAAATAATTTGCTCATGCTTTCATTTGGAATTGTATGTGTAATGTTTCCACTGCATTTGAAATATTGAACTAAAAGCTATAAAAAATATTTGCACTTTATTCACTTTTTTTTTAACACACTGCTATTTATTTGAACACAACTTTACAACACCACCCAAGTATTATTTAACTAGCTAGCGATCTAATTACAATTCTGGAACAGATATGTTAATTTATGAGTTAACTTGTTTAATCTTGGCAGCGCGCAGTAACCAGCATTTTGCTTTTATAACAAAGTGTATTATGGTAGCAAGCTATTTAATTAATAGCCTACAGGAAGTAAGATTAGTTGTTTAGTTAGCCGGTCGTGTTTGATACATCAGCATTAGAATCTTCAGGTAAGATTGAACATCCTAATCTCATTGAAATCTCACACTTTCAAGGATCACATATTTTGTTGTTGAGTTTAGCACATTAAAATATTACACCTTTATAACATAGCACAGTGCAGAATTCTGAAGTGAAAGAAAAAGGGAGTATAAAACAGAGAAAAGAGTAGTCTCTTTGAATTTAGTGAAAGACCTGATGCATCCATTTCCCACTAATTTTATTTTTCAAAAAGCAGCTACCATTTGGTTCACCTCAGCTGAACAAAAGCTCAAATAACCTCATTATTTGCTCCACAATTTGATCTAATTTCACCGCTGACATTGTATTCCACATTAGAGTACCAGAACAGAAGTTGTCACAGGAGATTGTACCTTAACAAAAGAGCTGCACAATCCCACTCATCTCTTTATGCCTTTGCACATTTTAGCATCATAGCTTGTAAAATCAACAAATGTGACTTCCTAGATCATCCTATTTGGAAGAAGTACCTACTTGGGAATTTATAGAAGGGATTAATTTACAAAGTAGTAACAACCTGTTAAAATGATTGCTTGTGTGCTTAGGGACTTGGTGTGCATTGAGACTCCACTGTCCCCGTCTTCATTATGGTAAAAACAATGCTTTTGACTAAGGAAAAGCTTTCATGTCAAAAGCACCTGCAGTTATTTTAGATAGTATATTATTTAGCTGATATTACCTGCTGATTTTCTAGATTAATATAAAATGAATCAATGAGCAATGGGCTGCTTAGAGATGGACCGTGTGAACATGGACTTACATAGTTATAGGCCTTGTATACAAGTACCTGTAAACAGTAACCTGAAGAGCAATGCAGTTTATTTCAAATGTTGACAGTAGAGACCAGGCATAAATCAAAGGAAATGTTTGTATTAAATATTTTATTTCCAAGAGCAATGTACAATTTGCAAATCTGTAAACAGGGATCTGCCATAAACTGGCAAGAACATTAAAATTATAAAAGCTGGAAAAAGTGAACACCACTGTAAATGCAAAGGATGCCCAGCTCTCTGAGATGAAGGTACTAGTTCCAGAAATTTCCTAGAAATCGCCGTCTGCAAGCTTAAGGAAAAGGACTCCTGCCACTGCATCCTTAACCTTTTGGCTCACGACAAGCAAACAGTGGTTAACTACACATTTAAAACTTCCCTAAAATTCATTTAAACTGTATAATTACAAAAAAAATGAGCCTAGAGTAAGAACAATATATTACAGACTCTCAGTGCATTTCGCTCTTCAGTGCAGAACCAGACCAAAGACTTAACTTAAAAACACTCAACTAACATTTACTTCATGTATAAGTTACTCAACAAACATTATGAATCTCTAGAGGTAAAAGTCTGCTTGAAGGCTTTAACAGTAGAAACTGTCCCTTTGTCTTGTACACGGTAAAAAACAGTGCCCCTTACAAACACCCTGGCCAGCTTGGTTACTGCTTCGCCTTCCCGAAAAGGTACACCTTGTGAGAGCACGTTTGATGACGTTTCTAAAAATCTCAAGGAGTTGGTTCAATTTGAATAAAACATTCCAACAATACCAATAAATGAACTATGTCTGAAGAGGAAGACTGATCGATTGGGGTGGAATGGGCTGGAGCTGGAGGATGGGGTCGTGGGAGCAGTGGCTGATGGGACTTGGGTTGGCCGTGTTGGTCACTGGCTGGAGAGCCGGCATGCTGAGAAGCGGCGCTGGGCAAGGCGGGGCATCCCGTGGCATCCCGGGGCCCTCAGTCCTTCCGTACCCGCCTCTTCCTCACCGCCTGTTTGGGCCCCTCGGCTGTGTTCTGGGTGCCCTCGTCTGCATCCCTCATCTGCAGCCACACAGGGACACAGTGTTTACATTAATGCCATTTATCAGACGCTTTTATCCAGAGCAGGAGACAATCCTCCCCTGGAGCAATGCAGGGTTAAGGGCCTTGCTCAAGGGCCCAACGGCTGTGCAGATCCTATTGTGGCTACACCAGGGATCGAACCACCAACCTTGCATGTCCCAGTCATTTACCTTAACCACTACGCTACAGGCTACTACAGGCCACCACAGCACACAGCATCAGCCTCAGTGTGAGGCCTAAACACCTGACACGGAGTGCTCATGTAGCCAAAGCAGTATGCTACTCACTTCCTCTCCATGGCTAGTGGATTACAGCCGTTACACAAGCCGTGGTCAGGCACAGAGTGCGCACTCTAGGCAGCCTACTTGACTATCTCTGCGTCTGCATAGAGTGCCCACTACATGCATCATACTTGACTGGCTTTGCATCCGGTGTAATTCTGGCCTGAGCCAGGGATGCCTCTGTGGACCGCTCAGCTTTGTCTCGCCAGGCAATTTTCAACAAGCAGCCATGTTCCACTCATCCCATTACCTTCTGGTGATAATATAAAACAAAATACAAACCAAGCCAACCTGGTAAGTTTTCAGGATACCAGTACTAATACATTGGATATTACTTGGCCCCAATATTAAATTATGCGGCTAATTCTGAGATTCTGTGGTAAGGTTAAGCATGTTACACAAGACGCTTCACTACCAAGTACTACAAAAAACTGGCAGCAGGCAAAGATGCAAATATTTTGAAAGTCCAGGCACTGTTAGTGGGGAGTGTTAAATTCCCAAGCTGAATTCAGTCCTCTTACGTGAATAGGAGGGCCAAATGCATCATGGCTGAAAAAGATCAACCCAAACAAAGTAACACGGCAACATGTTTTCCTTTGGGTATTTTCACCAAAAATTGCCATTTTAAATACAGAGAATATTCCTAATATCATCTAACGTGGGGGCCTCCTGACAGACACTCCTGTTTGACCATTTCCAGCAGCTCCGGTCATGTCATGGGCTCACCTCATCCTCAGACCCAGTCTCAATGGACTTGCTCACATCCTCTTCCTCTTCCTCCTCTTCCTCCTCCTCCTCCTCGGCCTCATCCTCTGAGATGTGGTCGCCCCCGGCTCCGCTGGCCTCAGCCTCAGCCGGCTTCACCTCCTGTTCCTCCTCCTGCTCCTGTTCCTCCTCCTCCTCCTCCTCCACCCCCTCCTCTTCTTCTGAAACAGTGAAGGAACAAAAACAATATTGTGTAAGAAGCCCCTGCTGGCCAAGGAGTGAAACTACAGTGTGCAGCAGCCAGGGATCAGAGGACGATGGCTTGTGTTGCTGTTCCATTGAATAGCAGCAGAGGCAGTGCAAGGGGAGGACAGAAACGGAATACACACTCCTCCACAGACCCAGGATGGAAGCGGCCTGCTAAGGTGAGGCAGTGTTACGTAACGCCTGTGGAAATAGGCGTGGAGCTGAAGGGCTGCAGGTTTGACTCCCAGCTGGGGCACTGCGGTAGTGCTCTTGAGCAGTGCTCTTCAGCGGTATAAACGGACCGACTGTAAACATGCATTCTGTGCAAGCTGCTCTGGATAAGTGCGTCTGCTAAATGTCAAAATGCTGAAGTGGAATACTGAACAGTAAACCAGGCCCTTTGTGCCCAAGACCTTTAGTGTGCAAAACCCTTTACCACTGGCAAAACTTATTAACACAAACAATGATTGTTGTAAAACAAATAATATGACCATCATCATTGGTCATGTTATTGGTTTTGCATGTGCTGAAAGGTTGTGCACATGTAAATCAGGCCCTTAGTGTAAAATAAAGAAACGGTTTTGGGATGGCTAAGATGGTAGGGAGGATGAGGAGGCACTGATGCAGTGGATATTTCGGTAAGACTGGACGCTCTCGCAACTAACCTGCCGCCCCCGCGGTGTCCGGGCCTTTGGCCTCCGTCTCTCGCTGTCCAGCCTCCTCTTCCTCTTCTTCCTCCTCCTCCTCTTCCTCCTCCTGCTGGGCCGCTTGTCCAGGTTTATCTATCTTCTTGTACCTGTAGTCGTCATCCGATTTCTAAAGTGCGTGGTACACAAAAAAAAATAAAATAACCCTAAACATTCCCGACACAATTTTCCTCTCATCACATCTGAGGTCAATTATTTTTCAATTCATGAAAATGAACTTACGTTCAATTAATGCAGTGTTTCCCAACTCCAGTCCTCGGGACCCACATGCCAGAAGGTTTCTGTTGTAACCAGTAACTCGCACACCTGATTTAATGATTGAACCAATCAAACCACAACAATGCCCTTGATTAGTTAAATCAGGTGTGTGAGCTACTGGTTACAACAAAAACCTTCTGGCAAGTGGGTCCCGAGGACTGGAGTTGGGAAACACTGAATTAATGTATTCATCAATTCATTAGCTGTACAACCACCACATGTACAACACACAAGCCTGAGGGAATAGGGAAGTCATAAACAGAGACTCCAAGCCTTTCGCCTCCTTTCCACTAGGGGTCGCTGTCTCACCTTGGGCCAGCAGAACAGCACCACCAGGCCCACCGGCAGGCCCACGGTCAGGATGTAGATGATCCAGAGCCACGGCCGCTCCTCCGCTGCCATGGTGAGCTGGGATATCACCCCGGGCTGCGGCACAAGAGCGGGAGCCTCATTATCGAAGTGACCTTTACAAATGGCAGATCCCCGCCCGCCCCAGACCCTTCAACAGCAGTTTCCTACAGCTGCTTCTGCATCCCATTCTGCATTACATGCAAGCCTTTTCCCTCAATCATCTAGCCCTTTAAGGTGACATCACACGTATGAGATTAGAATGTTCTTAACCGAACATTCTAATACTGATGTAACAATCACTACTGAAAGTAATGGAGTCCAATGGCGCAACGGAGTTCTAGAACACTGACTTCTGATTTTTATTTGTTTGCTTTTAACCAAATTTATTGATAAGGTGATGAAGGACAGCTGACGACTGTTCTTGTGCGCCTACGGAACATGTAACTGCGAGCTAATGTATGAATGGACCAGAAGTGACACATATATAATTATGAAACTAATTATGTCATGGAGCCTAGATAACTGCTGGATGAATAAAGACTGCATACACGGTCTAAGCCGTGAAGATGCTAGTTTAGCGGGAGCCCCACCTCGTTGGCGCTGGCCACAAGCTTCTTCAGCCCCCAGCTGTCCGAGGCCCAGCGATCGGCCACCTCCTTGTCCTGGGTGATGATGAAGTTGTCGAAGTAGATGTCAGAGGTCATGGACCAGAGCTCCAGCCCCACTGCGCTGAAGGCGGTCATCCTGAACGGATTGAGGTCCTCGTAGTAATCTGGGTTGGCAATTTTCCGCGGACGCCAGACGCCCTGGGTGACGAGAGACACAAGAGACATGATCACTATGACGACACACTGGATGCATCTGCCATCTCATACCGTGGGAGACCTTACGTGGATGGTGACCTCCTGAATACCAGAACCCTAAGCAAAGGAAGTGAGGCTTTGTTAACCCTGAAATGTAAGGAACCATCATGTGCTATCAGCGACTTGCATTGTGATGGAGAGCAAAGATTCCCCTCCACCTCCAGCCATGAAGCCTAACCCCCCCAGCCCTGCTGAAGCCTCACCCCCCAGCCTCACCGCCCCAGCCCTGCTGAAGCCTCACCCCCCAGCCTCACCGCCCCAGCCCTGCTGAAGCCTCACCCCCCCAGCCCTGCTGAAGCCTCACCCCCCAGCCTCACCCCCCGGCCCTGCTGAAGCCTCGTTGTCCCGTTGCCACTTGGCGCATTTTGAGGACTCTACCTGGTAGTTGGGGTTGTCGATGAGCGGGGCCTTCCACTTGCCCTTGTAGAGCGGGTTGTTGATCATGGGGGGCTTCCACACCCCACAGCCCGGGGCAGTCTCACACGTGGGGTTGGGCACCTGGGGGGCCTCCCACTCCCCGTCCATCTCCTCATCCCTGTCACATGACATGGTGACCTCACGAAACATTCGGAACCGAGTCGTCAATCACAAAGCCCCTCCCCTCTTCCCACCCAATTTCAGCACTTAACCAAAAGGGTCTTTCTAGTTCCACAGCCATTTTGCAACTATCCATGTTCCACAGCTGACTAGCAAAAAAAAGTGACTGTTACAACAAACAGCATTTTACAAAAGATCTTCCAGAAAGTTCATCCTGCATTTCACTCCTCAGTACTGTATTGCAATGTATTCACTGTCAGGATACTGTGCTTCCAATAGTTATCTCAGTCATACTTTAGCCAAAACAAGGCCCCTTTAAAACAGTAACTGCACAAATGCTGGTATGTTGCTTTCGGGGGGTAATTGTATAGCGCACCAGTCCTCAGGCTTCTCCGCGCTGGGGTCGGCGATGAATTCGGGCTCCTCGTCCAGCCAGCCCTCGGGCTTTGAGGCGTCAGGGTCTTCAACCTTGAGCGGAGCGTCCTCGTCCCTGCAAGGGAAACACGGATGCGGCCATTTTACCCACATCTCTCCCTGTCTGTGCTCAACTTCCTTTCTGTAACACCAACTAAACCCTGAGTTATTTAAGGATCCTGTACATGAGATTTCTCCTACATTTGAAGTGTTTATGGAGCTACAAGACAAAAGACGCAAACCCTTTTCAAATGTATAAACCCAAGTTGAGTTCTCTAACCTCTCTAACTACACTGCCACTGTTATTCTGACTTCTGGAAAGTTGAAAAGTGCTTGCTAGTCATACAAAAACACAGGACTACATTTATAAATCCTTGTTAGAATTGCTAATAAAAGAAGCTCTGAAATGTTAAATTATATGTCCCCAGTGAATCATGTATGAAGTCTAAGAGTAAGTTAAACAACAGGCATATCCGACCAACCACTTTTGCATGTAGAGGAGTAAAAATGTTTTACCAGGGAAACCTTGAAAAGGCTAATTGTGAACATCAGGGGCACACTGTACATAATACACCATAATGTACCTTTATTATTATTATTTTTTTAAAGATATTTTTTAGGCCTTTTTCAGCTTTATTGGACAGTATATAGAGACAGGAAGAATGGGGGCGAGAGAGAGGGAAAGACATGCGACAAATTGTCAGACGGTCGGATTCGAACCGCCGACGTCGCGGCTCGCAATGAGCATGCGGTCAGTGCTCTGCAGGCTGCGCCACCGAGACACCCCAATAATGTACCTTTATTAATATTGGGCAGCACTCACCAGTCCTCAGGCTTCACCGCCTCTGGGTCGGGGATCTTGGCCCGCTCGTCCCAGTCCTCGGGCTTGGCATCGTGGGGGTCGTCAATCTCTTTCTGGGGGTTGACCGGGGGCACCACGTCCACCAGGAGGCTGCCCTTGTTCACACTGGACTGGTCGATGAACACCTCGTAGCTGTTATCTGGACTCAGCACTGAGGGACACATCGCACCACGTTTACATGTACAGCCACACACACAGCTCACAGTTTAGAAACATACAATCCATTCATGAAGCTGCACACGTAAAGCAACCAGGGAATCAAACCTGCAGCCACTGCGTTACAAAGCCAGGCCCCTGACCATTTATACAATGTCTCTCAAGAAGACTTTTAGAAAGTGTTTCCAATAATGATGAAGTTGAAAAGGAAGGAGTAGTGATTGTGGTAAAACTTTTAAAAATCAAGTGTATTTGCTATTTTTCAATAATATCCCTGTAATGTAGAAAAAAGACAAAGTTGTCTGTTCCTCCACTGAAGACAACAGGAAGGATTTTGGGAGTGTGGCGTACCCAGGGTGTAGAGGTGAGTCTTCTTATCGGTGTAGAACTTCTTGAGGTCCACGTCAGCCCGCTTGGCGTGCTTCTCCTCTGTGTCCTTGTTCAGGGGGTTCTTGTGCCTGAAGATGAAGTGCAGCTTGTAGTCCTCCCCGCACTTATCCGGCCCGAACATGATGGTGTAGGGCGTGCGGTCGTGGAACTGCTCCTGGGGAGGGGGACGAATATGCAGGTTTTTAATAAAAAGTTTGTCTTAGCAAGAGTTTTTGTCTCGTAATGAGACTTAATCTTATTTTTTCTCTGTCAAGTAGAAAATATTAGCTTGTTTTAACTTACTGTGTACTGGACAAGTGATATTTTCTTACCCCATGGCCAAACTCTCACCTCATTGAAAAACATTTTTGTTTGTAAAAATTTTTGTTTGTAAAAAAGATTTTAAGTCTAAATGGAAGACTAAAATACTTGCTGAGATGACCTTTTTTTTGGTTTTTACAGTGTAGGATATTCCTAAGATATGCATAAACCCCCTGAGGTGACCCCGGGGAGCTGGGGATTCCATCCCTGACTAAGCGATATCTGAGACTGAAACGGCACACACTGCCCCTCTTGTTTGACATTCATGAACAGGACGAGGGTGGGAACAGCACTACCAGTGCAGGCCGGTCTGAGCCATTCACTCACTGACAGAGATCCACCAGTGGGCAGCCTCCTCCAATCAGCAGCTAATAGAGTCAAACCGGGAACGGCACAACAGCTAGGAGCTGTATTTCCATCACTGAAAGTCACTGCAGCTAATAATCCCATGGCAGTGTTTTAGGCTGTGTGCTTGTGTATGAAGCGGTTTCACAGCAGAGAAAGCAGGGTAGGCTCTGACTGTGAGCCATCCAGGCTCATCATTATTACAGCCGCTCTGGAGAGTGTGGACACTGAAAGCAGAGGGGCGAAGTGCAGGGGTCATAAAGTACTCATGAACTCACTTTTCTCACTAATTACATCTACCTCCTGGCTTAGGAATGATGCTAACTGGCAAATCCAGATGATGCTGAGGAGGACTATTACGTTCTGAACCTGGATTTCCCACCTCTGACCCACAGCATCCAGCACATTTGTTTGCTTTCATCTGTGGTCTGCTGAAGACTATGAGCACGGAGAGACACCAACATATTGAGAAGCATCTGTCCTCTGCCCTGAGACAGAAAAGGTGCCTTTTTTATTTTGAGCCCACACCCCTCAAAAAGTGAGAAAGGCTTTCCAAAAAAATAAAAATAAAATAGAGAAATATGTGAAAATAAGTCGCAAACACATACCAGATCCAGGTCCTCTGTTGCAGACAGAAGTTTAATGTAGGCACCACCACAGTCAATTCCATCTTGGAAATTTACCTCGTACCTTAAAACAACAACAAAAATCCTCAGACTTGTACTTTTCTCAATAAGCTTCATCAGTCAAGAGAACTCTAAATAAACTGTGAAAAACCTTGTCATTGCATTAGCCAAGCAAGACACCTGTGCAATTATTTGTGTCTATACTCTGTACTGACAATTTCAGTCAGTAAAATGACATCATAATACAGATTTTAAGTTACTATAGATGTCATAATGAATATTAAGTATCATTGCATTTGCCACTTTGAACAAAAGGGTTAGCAGTAGAACCCTGTACTTCTGTAGGAGGAGACAGAAAGGGTCAGCAGTAGAAACCCTGTACTTCTGTAGGAGGAGAACTTACTGGAGTACCAGGGGTTTGTCCTGAAACTCAAAGGGCTTGTCCAGCAGGGCGGCGATGGCGTGGTGTTTGGCTCTGGATTTCAGCACCAGTCCCATGTCCCCCGGGACCCTGTTCTCCTTCAGGGGCTCCACCTCCCACTTGCCTGCATGGAGGAGAGGGGCCCCAGGGTTCCATGACAACACAATCAACCGTGGAAACATTGACTTCTGATCCGTTCAGTAAAAAATGTGAATAGCCTAGGCTTTGTAAAAGCATATATAATACATATATACACCATTTTTAAATGATTATTTTTTTAATTGCCACTGACCGTCATATTTTGCAATGTCATCGTCCACATCTTCTTTCATTGTTTTAGACACCTGCCACCTGGAGGTTGGAGGTTGCAATAGCAGAGTTATTTTCACCCCCACTGGAGCACACGCTGTCCCTGTCCCTCAGATTGTACAGGAGACCTACCCTTCCAGGGAGCCTTCATCGAACGTCGCTGTGAAGTACACCTCGCCCGTGGGAACCGGAGTCTTGTACGTCACCTGCGTCATTCAGAAACAGTAAAGAAACATTGTTCCAGCGAATCAACCCCTGAATAAATGCAAAGCACCCACAGGCACCTCTATGTCACTAGTGTTCCTCAGTGTACCAGCCCTGAAGTAAATCTGAAAGAACATCCAGGCTAAAATGACCTGAGATGCACTGTTGTTCATTAAGCTCCTTTCACAGCCTGCATTTGAACAGACGAACAGACGAACTATGAACAGACGAACACAACTTCTGTATGGCTCTTCACAGATCTCCACCCGACCTGACATGAGCTTCACCTGAAGACACTGCAGAAGTGCAGGGTATCCAATGCTAACACAACTGTTTTCCTATATTGGGCCGGTTTCACAGACACAGACTTAGTTCGGGAATAAATTGAGTTTTGTATGGAGTCTCTATTAAAATAGAATTTAGTCTTGGACTAGGCTTAATCTGTGCCGGTGACTTGATATTTAACACAAAGCATAGGCCTCTCTTAAAATATGTGCATCCGTCAAAATATTAAGCCTCAGTCATATTTTAGGTTTTAGGCTTCAGTTATCATCATTTTTCTAATAACTAAAATAATCTGTGCCTTTACCATTTAGTGCAAGCATGCATATGTAAATAAATAAAGAGACAAGCTGGCAAGTAGCCCAACACAAACACACAAACACACGAACACACAGACCCACCCACACACACACACACACACACATTACAGCAGTTTCAACTCCGAGCAACCAAAGGTAAATGCAGAAGCCCGGGAGGATCCCACACCACCTGCTTTCCCCCAGAGGGGCCCTGTCAGCTCCGCTCTAACCTGGAAGGAGATGTCGCTGTCGGCAACGGGCTCCTCGGCCTCCATCTCCTCCGAGTCCTCCTCCACCCGCGCCTCCAGGTCCTCCTCGTCGGAGAGGCCTTCCTCCTGGGTCCAGACCATCGTCACCGTCACAGAGAGCAGCAGCAGGCACGCCCAAGCCCACCTCAGCTTCATTTCTGCTGTGGAGAGTGATTGCAGACACACGCACGCACGCACACACGCACGCACGCACGCACGCACGCACGCACGCACGCACGCACACACACCGCAGGGTCACACACACACACACACACACACACACACACACACACACACACACACACCGCAGGGTCACACACAAGCTCGCAGACTGTATGGAAATGAGAGTACTCTTCTGTGGCTGCAGCTACAATCCAAGATGACCGGGATAAGTTTTCACTCAACCTTCAGGGCCTAGTTAATGTAACAAATGCACAGTGTGCAGACAGATAACGCCACTGCCACACACACAAGAAAGCAATGATAACAGACAGGAGACTGCAGAGCCCAGATCCCAGCATCTTTCAACATCACTCACTGCAGGTTTATCATAAAACATGTGCGTGTGTGCGTTTTCGCCTCAGGCCAGAGGAAATGGCTTTCTTTCAGACAGAGAAAAACAGTAACATTAGAGCACCATGCATTATGAATTACAGTACACTGAGCTTCCACAAAGGTGGGAGCTATTTCACATGAGCCAAAATCAGAAACAACCCTCCAAGCCCAGCATGTTAAGACATTCATTGGTCACATCTTTTCCCTGTTTTAAAAAGTCACCACATCAACTCTGCTAAAAGCTATAATTGACAGAAAATGCATTGTGAAAATACATGTGTTCAATGGAAGACACTAAATCGAAAAATTAATTAAAAGAGCAAAATAAGAGTTCACCATCCCCGTTTTTAACATAACACTATGACATTAATGGGGAGCAATGGCAATAAGTATTAGCACACAGGCATCAATTAATGCTATTCTCGGTTTCTTTCTTTGGGCATCTCCGCTGATATTCTAAGAACCAATTTTAAAATATATGTTTAACCAACGCTCAGCTGTACAAGAACATATAAATGCATTGTACTTCCTCGTTGTATCCAATTCACGAAGACAACAAACCCAGGTCACACAGCTGGGTGTTTGCTTCACCTATCGACAATAGTATTGATTACACCATCTGGCGTATGTAAATTGCCTTTCTGTGTAACTGGGGAAGACGTTTTAAAGCCAGCAGTAAGCAAGCGAAAAACGGAATTGTATATCAACTTATCGATTATATTTTGCAATGGGTGACCACGTAGCACATCCCGACGGGCCTTCTATGCACACCTTTCAGAGTCCCGATTAGGCATGACCAGGGGGCTTTGGTTTGTCCGGTAGAAGGGAGTGAGAGCACTGGTAACGGTAATGGAGGTCTCCTCAGCGGAACAGAACATGCTAGTCAATGTGTACATTGGGAACCCGCCGTAGCAAGCTAACAAACACAGTCTCTCTTCAAATAACAGCGAGAACAACCACCCCTTCTAGCAAATGAGCCACAGCAAAAATAGTATGCGTATGCAGCTGCAGCGGTCGGTGTTTGTCTAATAACATTAGCTAAAGATGTACAGTACCTATTCAGTTTGACAATTTACAATCTTAGCTCGACCGAAAATCCAACCAATCACTCAGAGATGAGAAATAGCATGACAGTGACCCGATAAAAATATTTCACCTTTGGCAAGAGTCCGTCGCATGGCATAATTACCTAACTTGACTCTGCTTACATTAATATGATACACACATGCTGCGCTGCAAACACAATGTTAATAATATTAGTTTGTCAGCAAGATATTTGTTTTTAGTGGTTGCTAAGATGGCCCTATTTGGGGGTGATCGCACGATGTAGAGATATTTTCACCTATCGAATATCCAGCTAAATGGCTAGCAAAATCTGACCAACAACATCAAGCTGTGCAATGACAACAAGCTAGTTTGCTAAATTATCAAGGAGGCCACCCAGCTAACAACCTATGCAGATAGTTAGGATGTCATTCATACATTGTGCTATTACCACGAATATGGCCATCTTAGCAACCAGACTAAACAAATAGCTATATGGTTAGCTTGCTAGAGGCTAATGTCAGTTAGCTAGCTAGTTATTATGTGGCTGCCAGATGCACGAAAAATGAATTGAGAGCTACCCAGCATGGCAAGCATACCATTTATACTAACCTTGGTTGTCTTGCAGAAGGGGAAAAAACAAAATCTCTAGGATACTAACAGCTGCACGCTACCTCCCTTTCACTGGCTGCAACTCCACTTTCTTAGATGGCGAGGAAAGGGTAGACAGAGCAAGATCAAATGGCTAGCTAATAAGGTGTCCAACTTCACATTATCATCCTTCTGGAAACCGCGCATGCTCAAGTGCCCCACACAGGGTTGGCAACGTCGATTACAATGCCCGCTCTTACATTCAGTAACGTTAACATATTTTTGAGTTCTTAAATATAGGACGCTAAGTCAGAGAATCCGAGGCCAGAAATAAATACAGACATATATCTAAATCGCGTTCGACACACATAAACGAATTGTATGTGCAATATTCGATAGCTGCATAATAGTTCCATCATTGTGCGCACCACTCCGGGCATGCGGCTGGCTATCAAGCTTGACCACCTTGTAAAATGAATGAAATAGCATTGCTATCTTTAGTGCTTTTTGCTGAGGCGTTTCATTTGGTAAAGTATTTTTACGAAACTGGAAAGGTTTGGTAATACCACATACAGACTTACCATATTGAATATCAACATTCAGCTGCTGTAAATTACAACTATACACGGTTGCTATTAATGTTACTGTACAAACGTACTGTAGGCTAACCTAACGTTTCCGCTACTACGACTCTTAGCTAGCCAGCAATTTCATAAGAATGTCAAATTGAAGCTAGGAAACGAGCTACCTTTGTGAAAATCTCACCGCGACAACAACCAGCATCATATTTTACAGTTACATGTAGAGGTACTTACCACTTGATTATAATATGTCTGTGCTAGCTAGATGACTAAACCCGTTATACTTTCTGAAATCCCGCCTCTATGGTCTGCTGCTGCACGTAAGGAGGGAGTGCGGCTGCGCAGATGTATATGCGACAAACGAGTCTTCGAGTTAATTGGGTGACAAACTGTCAGGTGAAATATAATCACAATCAAAACGATAAGTTAAAAACAAGAAAATAAAAATTGTGGGGTACCCAAATCCGTATGTAAAACATACGAATTTGTCTGCGTACCAAATTATTGAAATTAAAACGATGCCAAGTTAATTAAACTGTCATGTTTGTCCATCCAACCTATATTCCAAAGCAGTTTTTGCCAGCTTCATATATCCGCTATAGAAAGTATTCCTTATATGTGTGAACAGTGTTTACAATCTTGGCCAGTGTTGGCAGAAAGACTGTGATGAATGATTTATTGCTTAGGTTATGCCCTCAAGGGGAGGGGGGAGGGGGGCACTGAGGTTCGCTGCGTACGAGCACCTCTGATTGCCCCGGAACAGTCCGGAGCTCGAGACGATGCGGATTGAAGGTGTGTCGATCTTTTCCGGCCACCTGGGGTCAGGGTTGTAGCGGAGTTTCCTCGATATACATGGGCGATTGAAACAAACAGGGTACAATTGGCCACCAAATTAGGAGAAAATTGTACAGTGTGAAACAAATGAAAAAAACGCCCAACCAAATTTATGTTTTAAAAAAGTAGGATGCCTAGGACTGTACCATATGTTTCTTTTTTTATTATAAAATAAAAATATTTGGTATGCGTGTGTCCATAAAGACACTGTCCACCCTGTCAAATTGTTGTATCTGCCCACTTGGGAGTTCAGTTGCTAACTTTAGCTAAAAATGTCCCACATTGCCCACCCTGTGGTCATATACACTCATGGGTGGAGCTAAGGGGGTACAACAGGGAAAGCTTTCCCAGGGTCTAGTGGGTCCACCTAGAGGTTTGTGTGTGTGTGTGTGTGTGTGTGGGTACACTTTGTGTGTGTTTGTGTGTGTGGGTACACTTTGTGTGTGTTTGTGTGTATGGGTGCACTTTGTGTGTGTTTGTGTGTGTGGGTACACTTTGTGTGTGTTTGTGTGTGTGGGTACACTTTGTGTGTGTTTGTGTGTGTGGGTACACTTTGTGTGTGTTTGTGTGTGTGGGTACACTTTATGTGTGTTTGTGTGTGTGGGTACACTTTGTGTGTGTTTGTGTGTGTGGGTACACTTTGTGTGTGTTTGTGTGTATGGGTGCACTTTGTGTGTGTTTGAGTGTGTGTGTGCACTTTGTGTGTGTTTGTGTATGGGTGCACTTTGTGTGTGTTTGTGTGTGTGGGTACACTTTGTGAGTGTTTGTGTGTGTGGGTACACTTTGTGTGTGTTTGTGTTTGTGTGTGTGGGTACACTTTGTGAGTGTTTGTGTGTGTGGGTACACTTTGTGTGTGTTTGTGTTTGTGTGTGTGGGTACACTTTGTGTGTGTTTGTGTTTGTGTGTATGGGTACACTTTGTGAGTGTTTGTGTTTGTGTGTACTTTGTGTGTGCATGGGAGGGAGCCCATTCTCGTTTTTTCCCCCCTGCACAAATCTAAAACTAATTTCGAAAAAATGTTTTACATCTGTCCCTAAATACATCTGGCAGGGTGGACATAAACAGCACATTTGTTAAATAAAATGTTTAATATAGTATTATACAGAATGTCTTATAGTGTGCAAAGGTTTTAGGCAGGTAGGAACTGCTGTAAAGAATGTTTTCAAAGATAGTAATGTTAATAGTTCTTTTTTTATCAATGACCAATATGCAAAGTGAGTGAACAGAAGAAAAATCTAAATCAAATCAATATTTGGTGTGACCACCCTTTGCCTTCAAACCAGCATCAATTCTTCTAGGTACACTTGCACAAAGTCAGGGATTTTGTAGGCATATAGTCAGGTGTACCAAACAGGACCTAATGATCATCAATTTAATATGTAGGTTGAAACACAATCATTAACTGAAACAGAAACAGCTGTGTACGAGGGTTAAAACTGGGTGAGGAACAGCCGAACTCGTAAGACAGCTTAATGTCAGAAGTCATACACCATGGTGAGACTGAGCAAAGCAACAAGACACAAGGTAGCTATGCTGCATCAGTAAGGTCTCTTCCAGGCAGAAATTTCAAGGCAGACAGGGGTTTCCAGATGTGCTGTCCAAGCTCTGTTGAAGAAGCACAAAGAAATGGGCAACGTTGAGGACTGTAGATGCAGTGGTCGGCCAAGGAAACTTAGTGCAGCAGATGAAAGACACATCACGCTTACTTCCCATCGCAATCGGAAGATGTCTAGCAGTGCCATCAGCTCAGAATTAGCAGAAACCAGTGGGACCCAGGTACACCCATCTGTGCATAGAAGTCTGGTCAGAAGTGGTCTTCATGGAAGAATTGCGGCCAAAAGGACATACCTCCGACGTGGAACCAAGGCCAAGTGACTCAGTTATGCACGAAAACACAAGAACTGGGGTGCAGAAAATGGCAGCAGGTTCTCCGGACTGATGAGTCAAAATGTTAAATATTTGGCTATAGCAGAAGGCAGTTTGTTTGACAAAGGGCTGGAGAGTGGTACAAGAATGAGTGTCTGCAGGCAACAGTGAAGCATGGTGGAGGTTCCTTGCAAGTTTGGGGCTGCATTTCTGAAAATGGAGTTGGGGATTTTGTCAGAATGAATGGTCTCCTCAATGCTGAGAAGTACAGGCAGATACTTATCCATCATGCCATACCATCAAGATGGCATCTGATTGGCCCCAAATTTATTCTGCAGCAGGACAACGACTCCAAACATACAGCCAATGTCATTAAGAACTATCTTCAGCGTAAAAAAAGAACAACAATGTAGGCCAATAATTAAAGTGAATTCAGTGGTGATATGAATGCCCATGATGTTAGAAGGTGTGTGGAAAAATCTGTTCAGCTTTCATTGATCAAAATGATATAACAAGTATTTACTCATGGGAGAAAATACAATACAAATAGTACATATAGTTTGTTTTTGTTAAAATATCATGTATAAATTCTGGATTTAGAAGTTAAAGTGCAGACTGACAGCTCTAGTTTTAGATTGGCATTTACATCCACATAGGATAATCCATGTATGAATTACAGCCGTTTTTATACATAGTCCCCCATTCAACCCTCCTATTATGTTTGGGGTCAATTTGATCCAATTCAATGTTTGACATCTCTTAAAAACCAGTTAACCCTTTTTTATATTGATACTGGATGATTTTTCAAATTTTCAAATTTGGTGGGATTAAATAGTAAAAATGCAATAAACATAATGCTATGCGAAGTCCTGTACCAACATGCCATACAAATGTGTTGTGCAGTGTTATTCTGACCCTCTGTAATTTTGGTAGCACTTTCCCTTACAGGTGCCAAACTTTGACTTACTGTTCCTTAGGCTCTAAAATTCTCTAATGTTTCTCGCAGGTTTTTCATCTTTATGGAGTAAAGGCTAGTAATTTGGGAGACATGAAGAAGATGACACACTATGTTTCACAATTTATCTAGTACAATATTTTTGTGTTTATTTCAACTGTTGGGCTCAATTTGACCCAAATGTAAAACTGGTCATAAAATCTTAACATAATAGGAGGGTTAAAAAATACCTTTCACAATGATACTAACCATTCCACCAAGATTATATAATCCAATCAATTTTCTGTGATGTGTTGCTGGAAAAAAGGAAAACCAAAGCCAATATCATCCACATGTCTTCTACAGCCATTAGGTGGCAGAATTGTCAACATCAGAATTTCATCAATTCTTCCAAGAAAATCCTCAATGAAGGCAAACTAGTGTATCTCTGAAATATGGGGAGTTCTGTAAGGTACAGCTGCTATATAAACATCCCTGCACATCTGAGTTGCATCTGTTTTACCTGTATGAGGTTTACTGGTTCAACTCAGAAATGTGGCACTGGGGTATTATCTCAAAATAACTTTAATTGCTACAATACAACTGTACAATAAGGAAATGTAAGCCAATGGTAGAATAAGGTTTGCTAAGCATAATAATAATAATAATAATAATAATAATAATAATAATAATAATAATAATAATAATAATATTACATACATACATACCAGAAAGTGTCAACATTAATGCATCCACAACATTAAAGCAGAGCACAATGTAGCATCCTAAAGACACTTTCTGCTGATTGAGAATGGCAACACACTCTATTTCCACTGACTTTCGGCATTCAGATACCATTCAGCATTCAACAAAAGTGATTTTCTAAAACTATTCTTTTTAGATCATACACAATATTTCTATCTAGAAACAGCCTACTTGCTGATGCTGGGATGCCTGGCACTCTTGTAACTCTTGAAACATTTACTAAGTTTAGCGAATATCAGATAGAGCTTAAATATACACTCAGTGACCACTTTATGAGGTAGACCTGTATGCCAGCTTGTTAATGCAAATATTTAAATCAGCCAATTATATGACAGCAACTCAATGCATAAAAGCATGCAGATGTGGTCAAGAGGTTCAGTTGTTTTTCAGGCCACATATCAGAATGGGGAAAAAATGTGATACACATGAAATGTTATACACAAATAACCACACATTACAACAGTGGTAGGCAGAAGAGCATCCCTGAACACACAACATGTCAAACCTCTACATATGGATTGGCTACAGCAGCAGAAGACCAATAAGTCAAAAAAATAATTCAAATAAATACTCAATGAAGTGCTGAGTGTATATAGCTTATATATAGCTTAAATAGATAAGATATAGCCCAACCATCTATCCTCTTGACCCCATCCCTTCTTCCCTTCTACAATCTTTGTCTAATGACATTCTCCCTTTTCTCTCCTCTCTAATCAACACCTATCTTTCTTCCGGCACTATGCCCTCTTCCCTTAAGAGGGCCAGAGTCACTCCTCAGCTCAAAAAACCTACTCTTGAACCCTCTTGAACCCAACTACCGGCCTGTCTCTCTTCTTCCCTTTCTATCTAAAACTCTGGAACGCGTGGTCTGCTCCCAATTCTCAACTCCAGAACAATCTTCACAATCCCAACCAGTCCGGCATCAAGAGTGGCCACTCCACTGAGACCATATTACTCACGGTCACCGAGGCACTAGAGCCAAATCCCCCTCTTCTGTCCTCGTCTTCCTTGACCTGTCGGCCACCCTCGATACAGTCAACCATGAGATTCTGCTCTCATCACGTTCCTACCAGGTGACTTGGAGGGGCTCAGTCTCTGACCCACACCCCCTACAACCTGGAGTCCCGCAGGGCTCAGGTCTTGGTCCTCTCCTCTTCTCTATACACCATGTCTCTCACTTCCCATGGTTTTTCTTACCATTCTTACACCAATGACACTCAACTCTTTCTTTCCTTCCCTCCCAATACCCAGGTCACCACACAGATCTCTCCCTGCTTGGCTGGTATGTCTGCGTGGATGACTTCCCACCACCTGAAGCTTAACCTTGGCAAGACTGAGCTTCTCTACATCCCTGCTAAGTCCTCTCTGACAATCGACCTCTCACTGATTGTTGAGGACTTTGTAGTATTCTCCTCCCATATGGCCAAAAATTTTGGGGTGACTCTTGATAACCACCTCACCCTCGCTCCACATGTATCCTCAACTGCCAGAACCTGCAGGTTCTTCCTCTACAATATACGCGGTATCCGTCATCTCCTGACGGAGAAAGTCACCCAGCTCCTAGTCCAGGCACTCTTAATTTCCCGCCTGGATTACTGCAACTCCCTCCTAGCCGGTCTCCCAGCTTGTGCCATCAAGCCCCTCCAGCTGGTCCAGAATGCTGCAGCTCCCCTGACCTCCAGTCAGCCCAGGTCATCTCATGTCACCCCACTCCTGATTGGCCTACACTGGCCTCCTATTGCCGCACGCATTGGCTTCAAGGCGCTAGTGTTGGCATTTCAGGCTGCTAAGGAGACTGCCCCACTTTACATACAATCTTTAATTTAATGCCTTGTGGTTCCCTCACTACGAGCACCTGGTGGTCGAGCTGCACATTCACGCCTGTTTTCTGTTATGGTTCCTCAGTGGTGGAATGACTAGATATAGTAATAATTATAATATAATAATAATAAATAATTAAATAATAATTAATAGATATAATAATGTCAGGACAGCAGAATCCCTCCTCATATTTTGATGCAGGCCTCAGGACTATTCCTTAGTCCTCCTTCCATTCACCTGAAAAAACAAACAAAAAAAACATAATTACTTATGATGACTGTCTTTTTTGTTTAGAGCAGCCCTTCATGCATATTTTTCTAGATATGGATTGATGCTGTTAACCTGTGGAAGAACCTAGGCACTTGTCAAAAGCTTTGGATTAAAAGTGTCTGCCAAATGACTAAAATGTAAAATGTAAACTGTAAATACAGATGTTCATGCATGCATATACATGTATAAATGCACCGCATCCACATTTTTAGCTCAAGTTATTATTCTATTTTTTTTAACAGTAACGCTGAATGGATGGCTCTGCTTTACAGTGTGGACGCTTCAGTCATGTTGCTTGGTCGGGAATTGGTCCGGAGCCTGCTGCTTACTACATAAAACCACTAGGGGGTGCTATTTCCAGGTTACAGAAGTTGTTTTCCATCTGCATTGCCTCTGAATAGTTCAATGGCCACACTGGGTAAATTTAAGAATGAAATAGGCATTTTGGCACTGGGACAAAGTTCCATTGTGCCGAAACAAGAAGAAGGAGAAAATTATGAAAGAACTTAAACACACGCTTTCAAAACCTTAACTGATCAAGAGATTGGCTGTAACAAAACAGTACACATAGTCGGTCCCCAGGACCAAGTCTTAAAACTCCTGCCTTATGATGCATTTAAACATGTAAGCACAGCTCAGTCATTTCAAAGAACAGCAGACCTCACACACTCCAAGGAAAGCCATTGGCATGGAATGTGTTCTGATTCATTTTCCCATAGTCATTGACCAAAGATATTCAAAACCAAAGGAATGCGCTGCACCGATCCAAGAACTTTCCATGCCATCAATGACATCAATCTCTTGCTATATGTTTATGACTAGGCATTCATAACTGTGACAAAGGAGTTTTTTTTAATGTAAACTGGATATAAATACGTGCATCTACATATTGGCTGCTGTAACATTATTCATTATTTATCAAATTATGTGCGAAAATTGTACGTGATTTTAGACATTTCACAGAATATGCAGCTCTAAATGGTTTATACTACCGATTTAAAATGAGATATGTTTTTGTATGATAATTTTATTTATGTTGTTCGACTTGGTACTCATTATTGACTGCGTCATTGGCTGTTATGTTGACTACAATTTTTATTGCTGATCCGACGTGATACATGCCTGGGATACGCTATAGATACGCGTCTGCGCAAACTCATACACAACACAAACGAATAGCCTTATCCAAAGAAGTAAACACAAATAACAAGATGCATTTATGAGTACGAATCAAACAATGAACCAATTGTGGCTGTGGTTTCGGCGCAAATAAGTCGTGCTATTCATAAAATGGGATTTAAAAAGGATAATACCATAGTAATAATACAATAGTTTTCTGGCAATTAAACTCGATGAAGAAGTGAAGGATAGTTTTCGCTAAACAAGCAGTAGCCTACCTGTTAGATTTATAGCTTATACAAAAAAAAAAAAATAGCGGGCCGCGATGGGAACTAAAAATTTGACGCGCGCGCGGACACGTGTGTGCGTTAGCTATAACAATAAGTGTTGTTCTCAGCTCCCTGAATCATTTCGTGTAGACTATATAGTTCGACAAAGAAACCCCCCTGCAATTGTTAGCTAGCTTTAATGTGACTCTATTTAGATTTAATTTTTCGAGGCACGATTCTATTGCGCTGGCTGCTATCTAAAGTCGTAGGCTGCGCAATGTAGGCTACTCTGTGCTGTAGCTAGTGTTTATTGTGTAAATACGCTGGCTGTTAAGTGTGTGTAGGACTGTAAGGTTACACTGTGGTTGTAAAGTGATCCCTCCTACTCCCGTGTATACTGCCCGTGTACGAGCGAGGGAGTGATCGCAGCAGGAAGGAAAGCGAAGCATTGAATGCTAACAAGGGGAGTTAATGTTCAAGCATTCCTAAAAGGTGGGGGGTTTTAACATCAAGCAATGGAGACGTACAATTAACCTGGTATGTGCCAGATCACAATTTACGCTGATCGTCATCATCATCATCAGCACAACCATCTTCATCTTTCCCGTTGAATGAAATGTATCGAGCCTGCATGGGATCCGGATACTGACAATGGAGATTGAAAATATTGTGGCCAACACTGTGCTGCTGAAAGCCAGAGAAGGTAAGCAACAACATGGGGAAAAATAAGGGGTGACTGGAGAAATCCAAACCATAATAAAGGCTCGGTTCTCCCATCCTTGGGTTGCTCATTCTACGCAGTGGTTTTCGTCAATGCTTGCCTCTTAAACAAATCTACGTCCCCAAGAGACGAATTCCAAATCCGTGGATGATATTTGTTCTTGTTGGCTAATGATTAGCTACGGTGTATCAACAGAGGACTAATAACCGATCTATATTTGCAATTATGAATTATGACTTTGGTGCGTTTACATTTGAGTTTTTAGGTTAAGGATTGAAATAACAACATGCATTACTTGACAAAATGTGTTTATAATAGCATACATTCACATTTCTTGTTATTTGTAAATTCCAACATGTGTATTGAGTTAGGCTATGCCATTTGGCAAGTTAACAGCAAAACGTTTACATAACATAATCGTACAGAATTGTTTGTTGTGTGCATACATAGCTTGCTATTTAGCAAACGAGATTAGTGGTGTGCTACATCGGTATCAGATTTTTATTTTAGATTTTTTTTTGCCTTTTTTTGTTGAAAAACATGGTTAGCGTTTGACGCAAAAATATGAATTCCACAGTGAAACCATCCTTGTAAACGCCGACTTTACTTATGTTTTCAACGGGTTATTCAAAGGTTTACATTCAGGCCTCGTGAATATTGAGCGAGGGGAAATTGCGTATGGCATACCCCAGCTTCGTGATCTGTACCTGGGAACGAGGTACTACTGCAGCCCCAGGCTTCTGGTTCGCCGACATTCTTATGAAAAACTATAGCTATCACCTGACACAAACGTTTTTCCTTTAGGAAATGGGGTGGTAAGAGAAAAAAACAGCCTTTGCGCTTTCACTTTGTTTAAGGGTTAAGATGCACAGTTCACTTGCATCTTTGCCTGTAACCGGTTGCAACATGCGACTGGGGGCGCTCTGTTCAGTTGTCTCTCGACAAAAGCAGGTTTATATTTTCGTTCGAGTGCGTTCAGGAATTAAGTATTAATTGGTCTGAGAATTATGTAATCGCATGTGAGGATCTAACATGTTTCCTTAACACGTAATATTAGGCTACATTCTCTGTAGTAGCTACCACATAAATTCGTGGGAGTGCGAAGCGTCTCGCTTCTCAGGTTTTGAAATGGTTATAAATGAATCGAAGGGTTGAAAGTACCCTTATCAAATACGGAGCCTAATTATTTTATTGAAAAATTCCTGTAGTTACAGTTGATCAGTGTTCAAACTCTTGAAAGTCGGTCATACTCAGCAAAAATTCTCTATCCCAATCCTCCACTTTGAAGTAACCTTATTCCAGTGATGGCTTAATAATTGCACTGTGACCCTCATAACAAATGTAGCCAAATCTCTTTTTATATTAACTTTGAATGTTTATAATTCCATGTCAAAGTAAACCGTGTATTCTTATGTACCCTGCACTGAAGCAGAGGCAATGGAGTGCTTGCTTGTCATGTGTTTGGTGGATTATCAAAATGCAAGAAAAACAAAAATCTATAAATAAGGACCATAACTTATGACCATAAGTCACAAAACTCAATGTTTCTCTTTGAATTGAAGATCAGAGTATTGCCTTGCTTAAACCAAAGAGAGAATAGTTGTTGGCACTGTACACGGAATGTCTTTGTGACATTTAGTTCAGCCTTCATCGTGAAACTACCCACTCGAACCCTGATAAATTATTATATTCAAGTCCCTTGTATCTATAACAGCCAAATGGGTGAAATGGGCATCAGAGATAGGGACATGGTCATTTATTTATTTATTTACTTACTTACTTATTTATTTGTAATGTGTCTATATGCCTGATAGACAGAACCTGTGGTTTAAAAAAAACAAACAAACATTCAGAGCTATGCAGTTTCTGAATAATTGTATCCTTTATATGTTTGTGGCAGTTGCGGACAGATATGAACTGGAATGTGCTGCTCCTGTGCTGAGTTGAGCAGCAGGAGTTTAAGTTTTGGGGCGACCGCTGTAGACGGTGTACAGTTATTGTGTGTATCTACACTTTGTATGAAGTTCATCACGGTTTTGGTTCAGGTGCAGGTACTCCTGATAGTGGTGCAGAGAGAGAGGCGGGTGCAGGGTGCGTTCTGGCGTGGGGGCAGCAATGAGAGTTGAAAGAAACCTTTGGACGGGAGGGGAAGTGGTTATCAAACTTTAGAGATGTTTGCCACCCTTAGATGAGTCTTGGGTGCGGTGTGTTTTCGCACCATGTCTTGGCACTTCTCTGCACCCGTCCAACACCCCCTGTGTCTCACGGAGCTGTGCTCTCTTTCATAGCACAGCTAATCCCAGTGAGTGGGAGTGAAGTGCAAGCTGTTGTAATGCATGAAAAAAGTGAGATTTTTTTGTTTGCATAAACATGAAAATAAGTCTGCTCTCAATTCCCATTTAAGGCCTCCTGACCAATCATTAAGACTCCATCTTAAATCCAACATTAAATAATCAACAAACTACATTTTAATGTCCATTACACTGAGCACATGTTTCAAGGCAGGAAAGCATACCACTTCACAATATTGTTACTGTGGGGACACACAAACATAGCAAATAGTTCAATGTTCCCTTGAATGACTGAATAAGTATAAGAACATTTAATTAGAGAAAATGGTGTTCCACTCACAGCACACATTTCCATTGCTGGGCTGTCGTGGTGTGCTTGCAGAGGAGCTCAAGATGCTCTTTTAAAGTGTATTGTTGAAAATGAGGTTGCCTCTGTGGGTCCCCATCATTGCTTGTGGGGTGTAGAGTGTCAAAAATCAACAGGATGTGTTGATGGTGTTCACCATGATTTGACGACCATAGTTAATTTATTGGCAAATAGATGAGAGGTGGTATGCCTGGATCCAATGGCATGAGGCCTGGATGCAAAACTCGATTTTAGGATGTCTGACACGGGCTCACACTGCTAGGGAAGCTGTGTGCTATGTGTTGACCATGCAGATTTCCTTGCTGGTCCATATTGATGAAGGATTGGTGAAATGCAACTTTGGTATTTGTTCGACAGATCATTGCTGTGTTACTGACATCTAACCACAAAATAATTAATAATAATTTCACAGCTGCTGATTATATTGTCAAAAATAACTTAAGAAGCAGGAGCCTTGTGTTTAGCATTCATCCTGACCAAATGTGAAGAATAACAGATGCTCTTTAAAACTCTTCATTGTGCTATAATTGTAAGTTAAATAGAAGGCATTACCTAGTACTGCCTGACAGTACCCTCGGGATAGTTGGCCAACCACATAGTTTCAATGAGTGTTATTTTGCCACAGAAGCATCAAACATTCTTTAATGAAACCATTAATTCTTGCCATTGTACAGAGTGACTTTCCAATGTCAGATGTAGCCGGCAACACATTTGTGTGGAAATATGAGGCCTTGTGTTATACTGATAATTGGAGCTCGATGATTGGTGAACATTCCAGGAAGTTGCACAAAGGCTCATGGGTAAGGCAGTGTTCCCATTGGTCTTTCTGCAAAATATCATAAGCTGTTGATCCCATTCGGGAATGTAGAGAAGATATTCATCAGAATGTGACCCAAGAGTGATTTCCTGACTGAGCCAAATAAATAGAAATAACAACATGCATTAAAAATAGCCAAATAATAAACGCCAAGCTTATCGTAATCTGTACTTTGTCATGTAATTTCCAAGAAGTCGTGCATTTTACATTTGTATACATCTGTTTTGATTGATGTTTTGGGGTTTGTCAAGTAAGTCAAAGTTTTAGATTTCCCTTGTGGTGTTCGGCATACCCTGTGGGAGCAGAGCATGTCCAAGGTTTAAAAAAAAAAAAAAAAAAAAAAAAATTGAACAGTAATCTTACTAACTGCCATTTACTTTTGCAGAGGTTATAACCCACATGCCCATTAGGCATTCACAAGACTGAGGCATAGCATAACCTGATTGCTATCTGTCTGAACGAAGCAGATTTTAGCCAGTAATGATCCATCATAGAGGTGAAGGCTAAAGGAGGGGATATTCACCCTGCCACCAGGCCAGAGCACTCTTACAGCGTTGTGTTCTACAGGGTGCTCCACTTTGTTATGCAGGCCATTATTTTGTGTGTAATCAATAGCCTGTGATGACATCCGGTGCTCCACCACTTCTACTGTCCTTCCTAAAATATGCAACTCAGGCCATTTCAGGGAAAAGGTAACTGTAGTACCACCATAGAGTGCAGGGGTATTTTCTGGATTCATCTTCTATAAAACCTATTGCCTTGCTTCAATGTCCTTCAATGGTTTTAGAATGTTATAATCTCCACCAAACCCCCTTTTGCCTCCAGAGCAGGTAATAATTTTCCAATCTTCACTAGTCCAGTTTTGGTGATCATGAGCCCACTGTAGCCTCATCTTCCTGTTCTTCACTCAGAGGAGTGTAACCTGGTGTGGTCTTTTGCTGATATTGCCCATCGGCTTCACCGTTCAACATGTTGAAACAGCTGTTATTTCTGCTTTTTCTTTACATTACATTAATGGCATTTGGCAGACGCTCTTATCCAGAGCGACGTACAACAAAGTGCATACCCATAACCAGGGATAAGTGCGCTGAAAGACCCTAGAGGGAAGTACAATTTCAACTGCTACCTGCAGATGAGGACCAGGGCCTATTAGATTTTTTAATTTTTTAATTTTTTTTAAACAAACAAACAAACAAACAGACAAGCAAAGCAAAAAGTATGACCAAACCCCTTAACTAGCCAAACACTGCTTACCTAGCCAAACTAAAAATACTGATAGACAAAAAATTAAATCACAGAAAGACAACAATTAGGAGGTAGGGAGGGATGAGGAGAGGTGCTGCTTGAAGAGGTGCATCTTCAGTTTGCGCTTGAAGGTGGGAAGAGATTCTACAGTTCTGACCTCAACAGGGAGTTCGTTCCACCACCGTGGAGCCAGAACAGAAGGTCGTCGTGAGCGTGAGGTGGAAGTTCGGAAAGGGGGAGGGAAGGCTTTAGGGCCTTTTAATGTGTCTACTCATTCTCACCCCTTTCATTAGCAGGGCTACAGTAACTGAATTTCTGCTTATTGCACCTTTTTTCGTAAACTCTAGATCTGCAGTGCATGAAATCCCAGGGAGGCAGCTGGTTATGAAATTCTAGAACCACCAGGTCTGGCATCAACAATCATACCACAGTAAAAGTCACTTGGATCACACATTTTGCCCATTCTAATGTTTGGTCCAACGGCAAAACTGTCCAACATGTCTTTGTGTATTTGAGTTTCAGCCCCATGCTTCACTGTTGGCTATTTGTGTTAACGAGGCGATGTACCTAATAAAATGAGTGTATGTGGTTTCAAATATATTTTCTGCTTACCAATTAGCTGACTTGACGGAAACAATGCTTTTGCCATACAGAAGGTTTTTCGGGGATTTAATTGAGCAGCCAGCATGTTTAACCTCATTCATGAATAACCACAATATTGACGTCAAATAGTTTCACACTTGTATATACTTATTATACATGGGATTTCTGTAAACAAAGTTCTTTGGTGCAAATTAGATTTTCCAAGATCAATAAAATGTTGATTGCTGCGGGTCAAACTTGCTTTGGCAAAATAAATGAATGACAAAATAATTGTGTGTAAACATTGATGGGATCACACAGCTGTGGCACATCCATTCTCATGTCATGCAATTTTTCCTGGATTCTAGCGATGAACAGAAATAAGCCAAAAATAGTTTAAACTAAGATGGTAGACTCGGTACTTCACATTAAAGTCTGCTCCTGGAACACCATATGCTCAAACATATAGCCTAAACGGCAACAGGAACTCTGTTTCCAGACCATGACGGAACAAGTTGAAAATGTTCTTTCTGTAGTCTGAATAAATCGACTGTTTATTGCTCTCAACCAGTAAGACATGACACATCGGGAATTTCAAAACACAACTGGTATAGCAAGTTGCCCAGATGGTTGTGGGAATGTCAGTATTGTGCAAGTGTGTACACTGTTGGGCAAATTCCTTACATAAAATCTTTGAGTTCAGCCTGATTTGTTTATCCCAAATGGATACCAAATAGTCGGTTCGCACAGCAAAATTCAACTATCAGAGTACAGTACATACAGTATGAATCCAGTCAGGACCACATGTACTTTGTAAGAGCTCATTTAAGGCTGACCATTTTACTGTGAATGTTGTGGCCTTGTACAATGAAAAATATATCCGTTCCAGTTGTTGAATTGATAGTCCAGTCCTGGAGCTCATGTCTTGTCATTTTGAATTGTTCCCAGTCTTGTAATAGCACATGGCCAATGTCATTCCAGGGTCACATTTAGTGGTCATTACGTTATTGGATTGTTGCATGATGAGGCAGACCAAAGGCATTAGCCTATAATTTCACCTCATGGATGTTGTGAGCATTGCTCTGGAATTAACCTAATGTAATTCAGCTGTTGCATAGAAAAATAATTAAGAATAGTTTGTTTTGGGTCCATTTCAGAATGTGAAAAATACAGGCGGTTTTGTGCCTGAAGTTTGCAGAATGTCCTGTTCTTTTTATTGCGGAAAACACGTAGAGTCATGTAGAGGATTCCATGTAATCATGTAGACATTGATGCTGACTCTGACCACAACACAAACCTGATGAAACCTGTATCACATAACATTTACACATAACATTTGAATTGATGGCAATCTTACCTGTTCTATATAGGTATACAGTCCCTTCCAAAAGTATTGTAACAGCATGGCCAATTCCTTTGTTTTTGCAATACAGTGAATACATTTGGGGTTGAGATAAAAAGATGAACACAAGATAAGAATTTCAGCTTTTAATTCCTAGTATTTACACCTGGATGTGTTAAACTACTTAGAACATAGCACCTTTGGTATCAGACCACGAAATCTTTAGGTGAGCAAACGTATTGGAACAGAGAGTATTTAAAGGTACAATAGGTAAGATTTTTGTGTTAAAACATTGTTACAAGACCATTGTAAATCCCTTCCTTTCGTTGTAAAAAGGCTCACTGACATGTTGACTCACTCTCTGCCTATGTTTATAGTCCTTAAATTCAGGTTTCAAAAATACAAGCTCATTGGTTGAAAATGGTTTCAAATTGCTACAGCCAATGGCGTGGGGGGTTATTCTGATTGTTCACGGGTAGCAGCCCAAATTGCTCTCCAGACTAGCTAACACTGAAACGCTGTATACTATTGCTTATTATCCAAGCGAAGCCTACATATCTAGCAATAAAACAATCCCAGTTTACTATCGGTAGCAATATCCACCTGAGGCAATACGAACAAAGTTGCGAGCATAGTTGCACAAGCATTGTGCCTCAGGTGGATATTTGTAAATTCGGCAAGCTAACTAATAGCTCATATGCTTGTTGCTACCGATAACGAACTGGTATCGTTTCATAACTAAATATGTATTCTTCACTTGGATTATAACCAGTAGTATACAGAGTTTCAGTGATCGCTTGTCAGGAGTAGAATTTGGGCAGCTGCACGTTCCTTTTATCGCTTTACGTGTTCAATCACGCGTGTTTAGCTAAACTTTTAACTCAAACTGTAAGTTACAGTTGCATCGTTTGTAGTAGATTATATCATATCTTAGTTATATTGCCAGCTAGTTACATAGCCAAATAGGTTGCTTGCTCATAATATAGTTGGTTAGCTAAAGTGAAAACTTGAAAAAGAAAAACATTCTAAATAGTGTTGTGTAGCACACTCAAGTCAACATTTCATTAAGTGACTTGTTCGGCGAACATTTTCTTACTAGAACACTACGAAAAGACGGCAGGCTCTGTCGTGTTTGTCACTGTCAGCTTACCAAAACAGTGCATGAGAACACTGAACTGTATAATAATGCTTTATATTACGCCTTATATTCATAGACAGTGGGAAGTATTTACAGTGATGTGGTTTAAGGGTGTTTCTTGCTGCAATTCCTCTCTTGACCATTAAGTAGACATTCAGAACCATTTATTGTTTAACCAAGCAATCTTACAGGACACATTTGGGAAAAAAAACCCAATAAGTTCCAATACTCCCAAATTTTTTTTCCAATGCTCACCTAAAAATTGGCTGGTCTGATGCAAAAGGTGATCTGTTCTAAGTTGGTTAAAAAAACTAGATAAAAATACCAGGAAATGAAAGCTGAAATTCGGATCTGTCATCTCATGTACATCTTTCGACCTCAAACTCGATTGTCTTTAGTGTACAGCAAAAACAAAGGAATTGACCTAGCTGTTCCTATACTTTTCAAGGGGACTATCCATGGCCAATATATTATTCCTTTGATTGCTTGAAGTCATGAAATTTTGTCTGATAGTTATTCCAAACGGAAACTGTCCAGAATCTGGGGTTCCTCTGGAGCTACATGGATGGGCTTGTCAGGAAAGGCCCCAGGACCCATTGGAAAGGGGAATGGAATTCAAACTCTGACAAGTCTTAGCTCCTAGTCACACCATGTTTCCTCATTTCAGTCTCATTTGAACACAGGGCTAAATGTTCCTTCGGCTGCGAGTGTGATGGCAGTTTACTGCTTCCCTCCCCAGTGAAGGGAGCAGATTCTCCACAATGTCATGACTACTCATGTTGAAGGTTTGCACTAGGAACCAAGCCCATGAAGGGGAAAAGTTGAAAGAGGAATTGATAGTAAACATGGCAATGTTCGAGCGGCTTTTGATTAAATGAATCCGCTCATGGCTAACAAGGATCCAATCCAGCTTAAACCTGTTTGGGCTGCTTTATTGTCGGCCACATGCTGGTGTTATTGTACAGTGCGGTTTGTTTTTGAAATGATGAGGGCTGCAAAGCAGGGGCACCTGATTGGTTCACTTACTGACCAATTGCGGAGCACACAGTCAGGTGTACACATGGGGCTGGGCGGTTCTTCTTAAGAAGTCAATGTTGTGGAATGATAAACACCATCAGCTGACGGATTTGTTTCGGCTCACTTGACCCTGGAGGTTTACTACCCCTGTTTCTCATGCACCTTCATTGCAAAGTGCCAGCAACATTTTGGGCCAGATTTCCTGTGTTCCTGTGTTAGCTTTATACTGTACATTGGTAAAATAAACCTGAAATAAGTCAACCTCAATACAAGCGGTCTGATTCTGGTGCCATTTCTGGACCATATGCTTTAGACATGGCATTAAAATTAACAGTGTACATTTAATTTTCTTCTTTCTTCTCTTGGGGGCATCTTCTTTTCACAACAAACTGTCAATGAAAGGTCTTCTATTTTTCTGTGAACCACGGCAACTCAACCCCCCACCCCCCCCCCCACCCCCAAAAAACAAAAATCCCCACCACCCAGGAATAATGCATAAAGATGCATTTAGATTTATCTTTATGCATTTTCTTGTTTATATTCACAGGGAAAGGAATGTCTTTTTTAACATCATGGATATACAGTATAATACTGATGGATTCTTCTTGTCAGGTGGAATGTTGTGGTGTTGCCTAGCAACACAGGAATAGGCTTTGTTGTTAAAATCTCACTGCTGCCTACGCTATGGTGGGAAACAATTCACCGGCAGCGTTAGCGCTGTACAAATCACGCAATATATTCTAATTTCTCTCCTATTCATATTCATATTTTGCTCCCAATTTGCAAAGCCCAAGTTTTGTGTGTTTGTGCTGTGCACTGCAACCGGATCTGTGGATTGGGAAGTGCGTCAGATGATTCTGTTCCGAATCGTGTGGCGTCAGGCTGCTAGTTCTTGTTACTCAAACCAACTGGAGCTGGAGGAGCACATGCATTTGTGGCTTGCGCAGGCTCACTGAAGGCTGCCCAGATGGGCAGAGGGGGCTAATTGGACACGGACGTGCCGCAGACCGAAATTCCGGCCATTGAGTGACACCCGGCCAGTTGGTTACAGTTGGGTTACTGCCGCAGTGCTTATTCGATGGCGGACTGTGGGTCCCAAACTAGAACCACGCCTTAAAAGGGTGAGTGGCTCAGCAGCCCGCTACACCACTTTCTCTCCTTCTGCTTTCGCTCCCTCCATCCATCCATCCATCCATCCATCCCTCCCCCCCATTCTCCGTTTTGTCTTTCTTTCTCTCCCATGTTTTCTTTCTCTCGGGTCTGTCTGTCTGGTCTGTCTGTCTGTCTGTCTGTCTGGTCTGTCTGTCTGTCTGTCTGTCTGTCTGTCTGTCTGTCTGTCTGTCTGTCTGTCTGTCTGTCTGTCTGTCTGTCTGTCTGTCTGTCTGTCTGTCTGTCTGTCTGTCTGTCTGTCTGTCTGTCTGTCTGTCTGTCTGTCTGTCTGTCTGTCTGTCTGTCTGTCTGTCTGTCTGTCTGTCTGTCTGTCTGTCGCCTCTCCCTCTGGCTGTGGGTCTCCGCAGAATGCTGTGTTTGCGGTGTCATGAGGCTGATTTACTTCCTAAGGCACAACGAGGGAGTGACCTTTACACTACTTCCTAGCTTCAAAAGCTATCGATATCTGGCAGCCCCGCTTCCTCAGGAAGGTCTGCGCGGGAAAGTCAGGGCCGTTGGCCGGGAGGGGAGATGCCCAAAGCTCCTCTTTCTTCCCATATTAGGTGAGACACGGTCCCTCAGACACAGCGCGACGGCCTCAGCTTCTCTTCACCTCATGTTTGGGCCACGCTCCAGCGCTCAAATCTGCAGGCTTTGTGTTTTTTGGACTTTGGAATGGAATTCTGTTGCTATAAAGTGTGTTTTTTAAGGATGCTGATGCAGAGCTGCCATAGCAGGTCTTCTTAGGCCCGTCTTTCATTGTGAATTCTGTGTGAATGTATTTGTCATACTTAGACCCGTTTTATTCAGACAGTATGCATGTAGTGTGACCCACAGTGATGTGACAGAATAATTCATACTTGGGTGCCATTTTAATTCCAACTGTAATAATAAATCACTTTATACGTCTCATAAATTAGCATTCTGATCTTTAGAATGGCAGCTGGAAATGGAAAATGTCACCTGCACTTCCTGCTTCCTATCTTTTTAACACATACACACACACACTCGCATGCGTACACGCATACGTGTGCACACGCGCACTCAAACGCACACATTCACACACATATACAGAGACACACTCACGCACACACATAGACACAACCTATTTTGGGCAGTTTGGATTGCATCAGGCTATGCTTATGGCCTTGGCTAAGTTATGGTGATCTTGCTTAGTTGTGAATGTAAGTCTGGATGAGGATCTGTGCTGCATAGAGGGGCTATTGATCTGATAAAGTTCACTGCTGTAGCAGTTCAGTCCCGGAGGGTGCGATCGTGGGACAGAGATGAGACTGTCACCGTCAATCTGTTACTGAAGACGTGGGCCTGTTCTTCCTCAGCTGACTCTGGGGCTCTTCAAAGCATTCCAGCCATATCCACTGTTCCTCCAACAAAATTGTAAGCACATTAACTTTTCTTTGGTTGCAATTATGTGATGGTATGATAAGACCATGTTTTTTTCACTTCTGTGTAAAAATAGCAACAGATTCCGCCGGGTTCTGTGACGCTGAATGAATGAATTCCCTCCAGCTGTAGTGTAGCAAAGTGTGGCTCTAAGCAACCGCTGAAATGAGACCCTCATACAAGTCAGTGTGTGAACTTTTTAAAAATGTTATGCGTCGTCTTCTTTTAACCCCAAATGGGCGTGAAGGTTTAGCAGCACTATAATGTCATGTGCGAAAGTCTTTCATTTGAGAGTACCAGGAAATTACAAATGATTTTCTTAGTTTTATTTGTTGGCAAAACATGTTTGCACATACTTTCCCACGGTTTTAATTGATCCTTAAATGATTATGCTTGTGTCTGTGTGTGTGTGTGTGTGTGTGTGTGTGTGTGTGTGTGTGCGCGTGTGTGCGCATGTTGTTGAATTCCCTCCTGCTATTCCTTCTCAAATGTTGCAGTTAATGGTTAAGCCCTGCCCCTTCCTGATGGCTGCTGTCCAGGTGTCATCATATCAGGGAGCTGGGATCTCGGGTTTCGTTGCTCTGAAATGGAAGATGACTTGACCTCACAGAAAAGTGACACAGACAAAGCAATCTGCATTTATCTCTGTGTCGTTCCTTGGGTGGTGTTGTTTCTGGGTTTTTGGGAAGTAGTTTCTGGTGACATCTTGCACAACCTTTCCATATCGCTTTCAGAATGCTGGCCTAGGAACAGAAGATTTAATTTAGTCCTTTGAAGAATAGGTTTTTTTGGAATTATGTTTTTTTCAAAACTTTAACTCCATTGCTTTCAATTACCTGTAGTGATCTGTAATTGCTATGATCAGTAGTGATGAGGAATTTTATATTTTTACACGTATAAAAATGTGCCAACAATCCTGTATATATCATTGAGGACAGATTGAGTCCAGTGAGAGATTCATGCTCTATGCCAATCCCCTGGCCCTGTTTTTCAGCTCCACACAGTGCCATATAGGGGGGTCATCCAGGTAGAGAAGCCCCTGTATGTCAGCATGTGTCAGGTCTTGTAAAAGGCCTTTGCATTGAATGCTGCTGCGTGTACCTCAATGCGTACCACCGGTCTGCTGAGCCCCACTGTGGACACTGGACTCTGGGACTTCTCCGTGGACATTAACCCTCTGAAGAGTAGGCCTTCTTAAATGCTTTTTTCTAAAAGCAAGTCGGTCTTCTCAAAATCCACTGCTTTCAGTTGCCAGTAGTTAAGAACATTCTGACCACCTCCCTCACTGGACCAAAGGGGCACGGAGGGGCCTTGTTTGGTAGAAGATGGGTGGAGGTTTTGGCCCGCATCTGGGCTGGGACTGCGCTGTTCCTCCTGCAGTCGCGGGGTTGGGCGTGCCCAGACAAAGCAGAGGACGTGGGCAGGGTTTACCCCAGGCTGGTGATGTCACTCGCATTCCTCAGCAATCAGCAACAGGAGATCTGCTCTGCTGGTCTTCTCTTGTGCTGCGGCCACATTCTCACATACTGAATAACGGTGTATAACTCAGTCACTCACTCACGCACTCACTCATGCACTCTCTCATTCAGTCACTCACTCACTCACTCACTCACTCACTCACTCACTCACTCACTCACTCACTCACTCACTCACTCACGCACTCTCATTCAGTCACTCACTCACTCACACACTCACGCACTCACCAACTCATGCACTCTCTCATTCAGTCACTCACTCAATCACGCACGCACTCTCACTCTCATTGTCTTCTGTTGCAGACCCAAGACACACCACTTTTAACTGCACCTTTGCTCGCCTAATGCTGAACTTGTTGAGCTGATTTGGTTGAAAGTATATGCCAACTGACTACATTATGAATTGAAACTTTTTTATTGAATTTGATATTTCTTTATTACCCCAAACTATGCTAAATCTAAAACAAGCTCCCCCGAAACAATTTGCTTCTTAACCCAAATATGTGATTCGAATGTTCTTAACCAAACATTCAAATACTGAAGTAACAATCACTGCTGGTAACTTGTGACTGAAAGCAAAATAGTTAGAGAATTTTGTGGGGGGAAAATGTTACAAAAAACCTTACTCTTAAATGCTAAATGCCTAAATTGAAATGCACAAACTCATAATTTCTCTTGATTGGTTGTATTCTGTTTACCGCCTAATATTTTGATTGGACCAGTCCACCATTATCATCAGCTCACACATTCAGTTTCTCCTGCTTTTATCTATTTACTGAAGCTACTGAATAAATACCCAGCTATGTTAATTTGGTACAGATTGTGTCAGGCAGTGAATGTGATGATGGTCAACAATGCAGTGTAATGGTTGCTGATCAATTGGTTACATTCACTTTGCTAAATGAAGGCTTTTATCTCTGAGTCTGGCTGTGGATCTTTAGCATGGGTCTCCGAGACGGTTACGCTGTCCAGACATGATCTTGCACTTCACTGAGTGACATTCCATGTTCCTCTCCAACTCTGCATCTTGCAGGTGTGCATTTCATTCTTCCCCATTAATGGTTCTCCAGTTACCTCCACATCTCAGCCAATTAAGTCTGGGGTCCCAATCTTTCAGGGCCAATTAAATAAACTGGTAGATTAAATTGGCCCGGGCAGGAACTGGCTCCATTAAGCACATCCTGTCTACAGACGAGGTTATAAAAGCTAGTCCCGCCATGTTTTCCTTGTTTTGTTGTGACCAATCACACAGCTGTGTTTTAACATGATGACAAGTAAAAAAAAAAAATGCTGAGTCAAACTAAGATAATATTTCTCTTGTTATAGACTAATCTCCCTGTTTCAGAAATTCAAATATTCAATGTTAGATAATCACTACTCTTAAAACTAAATCCTTTTTTGTCATGCTTTTATAGGATTAGTTCAAAGGAGTGGGTGCATATGGTTGGGTTGAGTGCATGTGGCATTGTTGTAATACTTTAGTTCACCTACCAGAGACAAAGAGACTTATGCCATTTGATTAGTTTTCTAGAAAGGTTACTACTGTAAAAGAGCAAAGGTAATTTTAATGGAGTGTTTTCACTTTTGCATTAGAAACAAAATGGGTGTGGTGACAGCAAGGCTTTCAGAGGGCAGAATCACATCTGCTACTCCAGTTGATTAGGGCAGTATTGCCACTAGCTGAAGACCTTCACCATGTGACCACTGCTGCTTCCTGGGATTTCCAAGAACTGGTCTGCAGGCGTGGGATGGACAGGGCTGTGGGTGGATGGGAGGATGGGAAGAAGCTGGGGAATTGTGAGAGAAATGGGATTGAAAGATGGAGGGTGACCTTGCCTTTGACCCAGGTGGCTGAGCGGGCCACAGTGACTCAATCAGAGGGATAGAGAGGCTAATTCTATCAAACTGCGTGGTCTTCCTGGAATTGAAAAAGGGGAAGGTGCTCTGGGTCAATCTGATTATCATCAGAAGCATGCTTTTTTTTTTACACTGGTACTTGCCTTTGAATTAGTCGCATTACTGATAGTGGCAGAACAGGTGCATTTAATTTAACATAAAAAACAATACGTTTGTTGAAGAAACTCAATAATTTCAAAATAGCTTAAGTTATAATTAATTTCTTTACATTATTCGTTTATGGACAACTTTACGTCTGCTTTTCTGCTACTGCATGCTGCATCTTAGTTCCAACAAATCAACAGTTCTTGGATTACTACTTGCTTGGCAGGCAGGCAGTTCTTTGGTAAAATCACATACCGCCCAAATTGAAGTAAAGTAACATTGTCTTTGTTTATTAGCATATCCAGGATATGTATGTGTATTAGTGGTGTCCTGGGATGAACAGGCTCTCTGAGTGTCCTCCTGAGACCTAGCAGAAAAAGTTTAAGCATTCAAGACCTTAGAATTATTAGGTTCTAACTGACAGAAACAAGTTGGTGTCATAAATGTTGTTTATAGGCCAATTTGATAGGATTTTGATATTGTACATTGAGTACTTTTAGGGTGTCTGCAATTTTGATCTATGAAGAACTGCCCTGCATTTCAGTTTTACTGTCTTATGATCTAAAAGCTTAGGAACTTTAAAACTATTAATTAAAAAATAATAGTAATTTATATTTATTGAATATCCCTTGTCATGAAGGTTTCAGTTGATTGGAGCTGTATGGTTCTTGAAATGAAGACCACAGACTCAGTCCCCTACAGGGGACAGAAATTAATTGCCATGTCTTCGGAGGATATTGCTGGCTTTCTTGTCTCAACATTGGCAAATGAACAGGAGTGCTTTTTTTGGGATGATATCATCTCCTATTCTGCAAATGCAGAGGGAGGCTTTGAAGCGAGGTCGGTAATGTGAGGCAACATGAGAGCTCCTCGCTGTGGGTGAGCGGTCCTGGTTTCATTTTACACAATGCCGCTTCCACTGACCTCTCTCACAGCCACTGATAAAAGACGGGCCGAACGGGTTTGACTGCTGATTGGTCCTGATGATGATGCTGGTTCAATGTTAGTATTTTTGTCTTGAGAATATTGGCTTAGCTGATCCTTGCATTCTCGTGTGATCTTCAGATAATGCTGTCAATATCAGGCCCTTGGGCCCTCGAGTGCTTTCCTGGACACGCAAATAAAATAAATATGTGCTTTGAGACTCCGCCCAAGCTTTGATATGCTTGGCGTCACTTCTGCGCTGCATTAGCATCAGCTGCAACCTTGTGCTCACCAGTTTCCTGATAATATGCCGCTGGTTTTTCATTTTGTTTTGAGGAACACCCTCTGACTTTGCTGGTTACAGATTTTGTTTTGTCCTCAGAACATCTGCAAGACAAAACGAATATCAAATAATAAAGGTAGCCTAATAGCAATGTAATGCGAACACAATTCCCAGAATGCTAAGGTTAAACCTGGCATTCTCCTTTTCAAATGGTAAACCTAACAGAGTCCCGCTATAGCAGGATGCAGTAAACTCTCTCCATATAGTATGTTAAGCCTATGATTTGTGTGTCTCACCAGGGTAAGCGTAATTCTCCACGATCCAGTGGTTACAGAAAAGCATTTGTTTCAGAGCGGTCCTTGCGCCCGGAGAAGTTTCCATGCCGCACATTTGCGTATATTAAGGGTAATTTGGAGTCATTTTATGGCAGAGGTGTGAATGCAGGGACTGTTTATGCTGCCATGTCGTAAATTGCTCTGGTACCGTAGAACCGTTTCGGGGGCCCTGCCGCGTCAGCCTCCTTCTCCTTCCCTGACTCCCCGCCTGGCGGATCTCTGCTCAGATGCTCGTGAGAGCTAGCTCCTCGCGTGGCCACGGGCAGTCGGGTTTGGATATTTAACACCCAATCCTGAAAGTCAACATTTTATTCCAAGTACAAAATGCACAACCTGTTATATACAGTTCAAAGGCACCAATGATCTCAAAGTAATTTGCTATTTATCAGTTGGAAAGACCAGGGGTAAGAAAGTAAAAGTCCTGCCATGCAGTTCTTCCACCCATGAAGTCATTTCACTCATTAGTCCTGCCTCCTGGCTGACGAATTGCATTAATTAGCAAATCTACGTGACTTAAAAAAATAGTGAGGCAGACTTGCAGACTTGCTGTCTGGATTTTATTACTGATTACAATACATCCTGGTTCATTCTGCATGCTAAAGCCATTGCACTGCCGGGCTCTTTCTGCTGCACTGCTTTGGAATGCTGCTACTGCCCATATTCCATGCTATTGCCACTTTTGCTAGCTGCTTTTGCTCAAATCATCCTGCTATTCCCAATTCATGCCTTTACATGTTTTGCCCTCCCACCACCACCCCAACATCCATCGGTAAGCTCTGCTTCTCAAGTAGTCACTTTTTCGGCAGGCTTGCAACAGGGAGTGATGAGAGGCAGAGCCAAAGCCAAAGTTTGTATTTACATTAAACCTCAATAAATATTGCTTTATTCATCATGACTGAAATGTATTTATTCTGTTTATTTTTTAAGAGGAAGGTTTGGCTACAACATGTTATTTGTATTAGGCAAAAACATTTGATCAGTGTCTTCATAAAGCACTGTTCTATCGCCCTTGTCAGAAGGACAGAGGTGTAAGGTGCTCTACTTCAGGGATTTTTTTTTCCTTAACCCTTTCAAGAGTAGGTATTAGGAATGTTTTTTTCCCCCCTCCATATTATAAGACAGTGTTCTAGAACTCTTGCTTTCTATTACAAGTAGTGATTGTCACATCAGCATTAGAATGTTTTCACATATCTCACAAATCTTAAATAAAATGGTTGAACTACTTGCAAAACCTGTAATGTAATTTCCATATAAAGAGATTAGTCTATATTCTTGCTTGAAAATAAAAAAGTTCCCTTTAATATTCAAGCAGTACCTTACAATTCAAGCAGTCACTGAGTGTGGAACCAAAACATTTTGCTCATTGAATTAAAGTCACTCTTTCAGTATTGTTGACTTTTTTCTCACAGCACAAGTGTGAGATGAGTGTTAATGTCAGTCAGACAGTGAAGATTTGTCCGTTTATGAGAGTCACTAGAGCAGGGGTGTTCAGTATTTTCCAAAAAGGGCTGAAGTGGGTACAGGTTTTTATTTTAGCCCAGCAGCGATACCTGATTAATCTTATTAATTAATCATGGTCTTCAATCAGTAGAATAGGGTGTCTTGCATCCAACCTGGCCCTTTCGGATAAGGTCGGACGACTCTTTGGTAGAGAATGCCTATAAGAGGGTCAGGGGAGGAGTGTTTCGCTGGGGTGGCAGGGTGGGTGGTGGTTGATGGCCTGATGACCTGTTCTAGGATGGACTCCTGCTGTCTTTGCCTTGTTCAGCAGACGGTACTGTCTAGCCCTCTAGGCAAATGCTTCAGATTTTTGCACTTTGATAGAGTTGCAAGCTAGGGCAGTTACTGAAGCCAGGCTACCCCCCCCCCCCCCCCCCCCCACACACACACACAGTCTCTCTCTCTCACACACACACACACATTGCTCCAGCTTGGTGCTTGCCTTGACCCTGGGGTCGGCTCTGAAATTGGGGTTATCCCTGACGTTGAAGAGCAGTCTGTGACCTCTGACTGTGTTCATTTTGTCCAGCATTTTTTTCGGGGTCATTGCGCCCTGTTTGCTGATGAGTTGTTATTCTGTGGCTCAAAGAAAATGAACAAGGAGGCGAGGATTGCTGATGGTGATTTAAAACATGGTATAAAGTATGAAAAACATTTTCAGCAATTATGAACACATATTTTTGTTTGTTAGTATCCAGACACCTGCACAAAACATAGAGAGTAGAGTAATGTATGTAGGGTCATGGTATTGGACTGGGGAGTAATGTAGGCATAGGTTATTGTACTGGAGAGTAATGTAGGGATAGGTTGGTGTACTGGAGAGTAATGTAGGGATAGGTTAGTGTACTGGAGAGTAATGTATGGATAGGTTGGTGTACTGAAGAGTAATGTATGTGTAGGTTAGTGTACTCGAGAGTAATATAGGTAGGGTCATGGTAATGGCCTGGGGAATAATGTAGGGATAGCTTGGTGTACTGGAGAGTAATGTAAGGATAAGTTCATTGCCTAGAGGGACACAGTCAGCACTGCCTGAACTCATTCTGTTCTCTTCTGTGCTCTGGCAAGAACGTCCGCTTCCTGCTTCCCAGAAACCACAGCTGTTCTCAGCAGCCCCTGGGAGGGGACACTCCTCTTGTATGCGCTTGCTTCCTGATTGGCACAGAGAGGTATCTGCTCAAACGTGCGTGGGATCTACAGACTTGGGTTAAACCCTTCAGAGGGGAGATGCTGTGATGAAATGGCTGGATCCCCTCCCTCCCTGAAGGGGAGGTCTGATGATGGTTCTGTACTTTAATATTAGCCCTTGCATTGACCTGTATTCAGTTAACATTCGTCCTATATTTTGACGGGTACAAGCAAGTGTTACAGATTTTCTTCACAAAGTCAGTTTAGCTAGTTAGATTTTTGTGTTTGCTGAACTCACAATATTGTGTTTGTATAATCATGACCAGTTTCAGTGAATGATTTGGTTGGTTAAGTGTAACCTTACCTGACCTAGAGAAACTGAATCTGAATTGTGTCTCCTTGTTCATAGATGATGGGGTGAAGATTGTTGTGGGTGTTTTTCATCCTATTGGAGGATGATTATGGAATACTCTCATGTTGTAGTGCATGCAATTGGAGGACTATTTGGAATTCTCTTCTGTCATGATGGATTTGGAAAATGATTCTGGAATACTCTTGAGGTGTAAAGGATGCTATTTGAGTATTATTCTGGAATACTCTTCTGCTACTCTTCTGTTATAGTGCATGCTAATAGCTATTCCAGTATACCCTTCGGGTACAATGGATGTGTAATGCTCCTGAAAGGGGAATAAGGGATGTAAGACAACTTGATTCATTCACTATCACCTTTATGAGAATGAGTCATAGCAGTACTTGTAAAACTAAAGCTATAAAGCTGTTTGTAGCTAGCTAACTAGCGACCAGCCAGTGTTAGCCTGTTGCTAATGTTAACTGTCTAGCTAGCATTTACCTCACAAACTGAAGTGGCATACAAAGCTACAATTCAGCTCAGTAAAATACAGAAAGAAAAATACACCAGTATAACACAACAAAACAATCATCGGACACATTAAAATACTTCAGCAAGAAGACAGTTAAGAAATACACAACAAAGCTAAATACATCGACGTACGCATCATAAAGCTACCCATAAAACTAACGTATAATGCATTGACTGTACAAAAAGCTGTTCATGGCAATTTAACTAGCGATTAGCCAGTGACCGTATACCATTCAAGCCATGGCTCTAATACCTGTTCATACTAAAATCATCGCTAAACATGCACAATATTATTTTCGTATTGAAAGCGGACATATAAAACAACTTAACCAGGTTTGGTGAACACTATAAAAATCAAAATTCCCTGAAAGGGGAATAAGGGATGTGAGACAACTTGTGTCACTCTCTATCACCTTTATGAGAATAAGTGGCCGGAGATGCACAAGCTCTCCCCTCAGCACCTTTGTAGCCCAAATCCGACCAAACTGGTCGATAAAGGATAAACCTGACATTGTAAAACATCGTAAGAGCATATTCAACCATGTATCAACGAAATAGGAATATCGGTGTGACTAAAACCATATAGAAATCCGACTAATTTCATAGGACTAACATATTACCACAGATGGTATTGGAATATTATTCTAAAATAGCGTTCTCGTATAATTTATGCTATTGGAGGGTGACACCCGTATGCTGACCCCGGCCCTTTCCCCGCAGGTGGAGGTGGGAAGAGGAACGGCCGGAGTAAGAAATGGAAGGAGATGCTGAAGCTGCCACACATCAGTGTGTGTGAAGACCTGAGGCGGACCGTCGGTAAGGAACGGGGTGTATGTGACGAGGGGTGTGTGTGTGTGTGTGTGTGTGTGTGTGTGTGTGTGTGTGTGTGTGTGTGTGTGTGTGTGTGTGTGTGTGTGTGTGTGCGCGTGCGCGTGCGCGTGTGTGTATGTAAGGGGGGGGGCGTTAATGTTGGGGAGGGGACTCTTGGAAAGAGCACCATACAGAAAGCCCCGGGCTTGAGTGTGTCTTGCCAGTGGTGTGTGTTTGTGTGTATCTTTTGGGAGTGGTACTGGCATGTGCGTGTTTCAGGTTCTGTGACTCTATGGCTGGGCAGGTCAGTCTGCAGGACTTGCACAGTCGTAAACAAACACGTCACAGGAGGACAGCCCAATGATGACATCACTCCACTGCGGGACCAATGTTGGGACTCAGCGGGGAGCCTCTTTATTATTTTCAGTTGGAGCTCTTGAGAAAGAAATCTGTTGGCTAAAATGGGAGTTCTCCCAAACCGCTGGCTTAGGTCATGACCCAGAGGACACTGGCTTGTTGCAGAGCAGACTCTACAGTCCCTATGGGGGGAGAAGCCCCTGCTGTGGGGTGGTTCATAGGGACGTCCCTTTCAGTGCGGCTTTGTGTCTCATTCAGAGAGGAAGTGCAGGCCACCCCCACCCCCCTCCCTGTGCAACCAATGGGAGGCCGGATTAAGGAATCTTGACATAACATGTTGACGCAGGTATGGCTTACCTGAAAGAAGAAATGCTCTTGTGTCTACCAGGTTCCGAATAGGTGCTGTTTAGCGTTGTTTTATTTTATTTTTTTTACTTTTTGCCCTCTAGTGGCGAATCACCATGACTGCTCCTCACTGCAGAGGGAGCGTCTCCTCAGTGAGTTATTATTGCAGTTTGTTTTCTTTTTATCTGTGTTTACTGAGGAAGATTTTATATAATGTTTTGGCAACACTGGGTGCCTCGTATCTTGCTGATTAATCCTGTTTGAATCCTTTAATCCTTTGACTCCTTGAATGAGTCAGTGTGAGTGTGTTAAGAGTTAGTCAGTCGGTTTGTTCGTCAGCGAGGGACAAGGTTGTTTTCCTGCAGTCAGACTGAACATAATTTATTGAACATTGATATCACGAGAAGATGATGCCCACTATTCTCATGTAAATTTTTAAGCAAGCTTAATCATTTTTAAAACCCCATGTATCGACATTCTGGTTTCCAAATTCATTCATATCTGAAAATAGGAACCTCAGGGGAAGAAATGGTGTGTTGGTGTATACTATACTCAAGGCACATGGAATCATTCTGATTGAAAATGCGGCTAGCTGGTATCTGCCTGAAGTTTGTCTCCAGTGACCGGTTTGATGTACTGGGGTACTTGAGGGCACTATGGGAGCTGTGCTGTGTGCAGTGGACTTTGGGATAGCTGGCACTGCCCCTCCCGAGGTGGCCCTGACTGATGACACGCGCCCGGGCTCTTATCGCCCATTGCCTTGAGGGCCTTATCTCCATGGCTGTACATCACAGGGGCCACGACCCCTCCCTACAACAAGTCTGCTTCACTGCAGTCTGCAAGGCTAATGCAATCTACCTGCTGTCCTGGCTACATTTCCAAACTGGCTTTCTCAACCTGCCATCTAACCATCCCCCTGGTTTAATTGGCAAAAAATCGTTCTCTCTCTCTCCACCTCAGCTGATGTATGGTCAGTGTTCTGGCACAAAATGGCTGCCATGCATCACATTATTGACCCCCATCTGAGCTGTACCCAGGTGACACTCTGGGCTATAGGATGCTGGTTCCAGCCTTTGTATATATACAGAGGCCATGAAGGTTTGAGGTGTATACAGAAGAAATTAATGTTAGATGAAAAAAAGAAGGGCACACTCTCTCCCTGGCGATAGCACAGGCAGTTTTACAGTCAGGGCTTGCAACTTCAAAAAAACTACATCTAAATTGCTGCATTGCATCCATTCAAAGCAAAGAGTGCTTTGTTGGATAAGCACACATGATAGACATCAAATTTCTTCATAGTTGTGCTGATTGCATTATGGCTGCAGTAGACATGGTGTCTGCAGCTGCTTAAATGGTTTTTGGTTATTGATGCAGCCGTTGGAAGCATTGATGTTAATTTGAGCCAGAGTGCATTACCGTTCCTTCCTGTATGGATGACCCTTGGATCTATAAGCAGGAAAGTCCAGCTGACCGGATGCAGTTTTCTTGATGGCCTCCGGACAAATTCCGACCCCGATTAGGACAGGGAGGACGTGATCCGATTGCTTTGTGTTTGCCTGTTTCCCTGATTTGTTTAATTTCATTGATTAAGTACCGTTTTGTTTTACATGTATATGTGTTTTTTCAGCCCTTGTTATTGCTATCATGGTCTGTTTCCACAGTTGAAATGGTTGGCTCATTTTAAAATAGCCCTCTGAATTGGTTGAGTGAGCTGTTTTTCTTTGTACTGTATATTTGACTATTGACAGCTGAAGTGAGGCTCGAACTGTGACTTCTGTGGCAGATCAGCAAATCAGGCTCCACCTCCCTTTCCGAGAACACGTGCAATGCTTTTTTTATGCAACCTAAGTGTTCATTAAACCACGAGATGAAGACGAATACTTGAGTACAAACAGGAAGCTGTAATTCCTGAAAACAAGCGCTCAAGGTTGACCTTTTTGACCGTTTGTCTGTTCTACATGGATATTTGGTTTGAGTTTACTTCTGTTAGGAACCAAGTTAAATGGTTCCCTCCCTGACTGGTTAAAATGTATAAATCTTCATTATGAGCAGTTGCCTGTCCTAGCAAGACGTACGTTGTCCCAGCCCCACCCCACATTTGAGCTGGTTTTCTCAAAATAGTTTTATTTCTGTTCCCCTCAAGCTTGTCTTATGGTCTTTAGTTCCCTGGCTGGGGATAGTTTAATTTCTTGACTTCTGGATTGATGGTTATCAGACTTGGGGCAAGGGCTGGTGGGGTACCTGGTTAAAGCTGTGGGGTTGATAACCTGACCCCAAAAACAGGCATTACTCTGACCTTCCTACAGACTAGGGTCAGGGTGTTCACTGCATCAGTGAATGTAGCAGGATATGTCGAGCAGGGAAGCCCAACCCTGCTCCTGAAGATCTACCGTCTTCTAGATTTTCACTCAACCTAGTCAACCCTACCAAAACACATTTCATTCAACAGCTAGTGATCTGGTTGAGCTGCAAATGAGTAGAATCGGATGTGCTAACTTAGGGTTAAAAGGAAAACCTACAGGACACTAGATCTCCAGGAACAGGGTTGGATAGCCCTGGTAGGAAGGGTATCTTTGGGTGGCTTTGGGGGAGAGGCATGGCTGGTTGCCCGGGTCTTTTGCCCTCGGCTGGTGTCAGTCCTGCAGATAGATCTGTCTGTGTGTGTGTGTGTGTGTGTGTGTGTGTGAGTGTGTGGTGTGTGTGAGCCTGTATAGCTGGGACATGTGGTTCAGCCTCAGCTTTTTCACTTCCGCCCAGACGGGGTTCCGAAAGAGGGAAAATTATCAGCGGGAAGCCGTCATGAAAATCTGTTTCTTTCGAAAATATTGCACACAGAATTAGTGTGAGCTGGGGTGTTGGGTAAATGAAACTGTGTGTGCGCACAGGCACATAACCTTGTGAGTGTGCTGTACATGTCTGCACCATGTGTGCATATGTGTGCGTGCATTTGTAAGCGTGTGCATGCGTATCTGCGCATGTATGTTGACTTGAGTGTGTAATGGGTGGGGCCAGAGCCAGTGGGCCAGGTGCAGAGCAGGAAACGGGAGTGTTGGAATGGCTCCCCCCCTCTCTCTTTGTCTCTCCCCCTCTCTTTCTCTCTCCCCGTCTTCATCTCATTTTCTCACTCTCTTGCGCTCGCTCTTCCTCTCTCCCACTCTTTATCTCCCCCCCCCACCCTTTTAATCTCTCATCCTCTCTCATTATCTCCCTCTCTCTCTCGCTTGCTCATTATCGCTCTCTCTCTGGATGGCTGGAGGAGATTGACAGGCGAGGCGTACGGGGCCCTGGCGCTCCAGAGGCGGGGCGTGTGCGGGGCCGGGGAGGCGATGACGCACACGCTCCGGCTGTTTGCGGGGCCGCTCGCCTCCCTTGGCAGCGGTGCAGAGATGAAGCAGGAGTCTGGGAAATAGAGCCCTTCCTTCCTGTGGCGGTGTTGTGCGGTCAGCCCAGGCTCGGCCCAGGGCTTGTGCTCCATTTTAAAGCGCCCTACGGCAAACAAAACTTCCAGGGAAGCTTTCCGGGTTATATTCCGCCAAGCCTTTATAAATCTGCCTTATTTAAGTTACTTTTGTTTTCAAACCTTCCCAAAGTTTTACCAGTAAATTAGAAATAAATGCCCCCCTCCCCCCAGCTCTGGATGCGTGCAAGTTAAACTTAAACTTAATTCATAGATGAACTTTAAGAGAGCAGTCTTTTGTGTCACTTGTGTGTTGCGTCTCAAAGGAAATGGGCTCTTCTAATGCTGTGCTTCATCCTGGATCTGAATCCTTCTCTGTTGGCAAACTTTTGAAGCTGCAGATTTGTCAAGGTCTTTCCCAGCTCTGTGGAAAAATGTGTGATTTCAGTGGGTCAGAGTCCACCGAAAATATTTTCCATGTGAAAAAAACACGGTAGTGCACATGAGCGTTAGGTCAGCGGTTACCTGCTCTGACATCACTGGCTCAGTATCCTGGCTGCTCTCTAAATCCCATCTGACTCCTTAAAAGAACCTGTAAAACTGCTATTTGCTCTTTATGGAAGACTTCCTTTTTCAAGTTCCTGTGCGCTCTCATCTCACCTTGAATGGGAAGATCCCCTGAGCCTCAGATCTGTCTGAATGACTCTCTGCCCGGCCGTGTGAACGAGCTGCAGCTGGCGAAGCCCAACAGCTGCTGTGTGCCCTGCCGCTAATTACTATCGGTCCAGCGCTTTGTCATTTAGAGATTTATTCTTTTTATTTAGTTTGAATCTCTGTTCCTGCACTTTTAGAATCATTGGGGCTGTTTCCTTGAGGATGAGTGCGAGATTACTTGAGCTCTGATGTGGTTGGGCAGGATTTCGTTCACAGACAGGGTGAGCTTCCTGAATTGTATTGGTGTGATTTAGAGGGCGTCTGAAACTCATTTAAAGGTTTGAGCCCAAAGAGCTGGAGAAATGCCCATTCGTATTTCGCTCAGGATTACCACACTACATTTCAGCTTCAGTGTTGAAGATTAATATACTTTCAACTTGATAATGAAATCAGTAAAATACAATAATTAATTAATTGGGCCTGTATTAGAAACCATGTGACAAAGAATAGCCGCTAAAGTTTTACAAAATAATATTAATCAAGCAAAGAAATCTGTTAAGGAAGGGCCAATCAATCTATCTATGAATCTCTGAACATCTGACCTCAGAAAATACACCAGTACTGACTCATATGTAATATCCTCTATGTGAGCGTCTCTGTCCTGTCTCCGTCTCTTTGCATGCATGTAGAGGCTTGTGTGTGTGCGTGCGTGTGTAGGGGTTTTCTGTGTGTGTGTGTGTGTAGGGGTTTCTGTGTGTGTGTGTGTGTGTGTGTGTGTGTGTGTGTGTAGGGGTTTCTTTGTTGTGTGTGTGTGTGTGTGTGTGTGTGTGTGTGTGTGTGTGTGTGTGTGTGTGTGTGTGTGTGCGTGCGTGTGTGTGTGGTGTGTGTGTGTGTGTGTGCGGGTGGTCATGGTGACGGTGTGATGTGTGTGTGTGTGTGTGTGTGTAGGGGTTTCTTTGTTGTGTGTGTGCGCGTCTGTGCATGTCAAGTCCTGTTCTCCCCAGGTTTACTGGTACATGCCCAGAGCTTTGGGAAATAGGTGAGGTGGTATTTGGCTGTTGTAAATAAGGTGAATGGGTGTGTCTGTGTGGATGCACAGTGTGTATGCGCTTGAGTTCAAGCACAGACCGTGAATAAGACCTCGCTGCACATCTGCAGCCGTGGGTAAGAAGTGGTCATATGATAAAAAGTCATTGAGTGAGGAAGTCTGAGGGAAATCTGGTTTGGATATGAATGATCACAACCCCAATGTCAGGTCAACAAACTGCATATCCATTTCAAGTTTCACTTACACATAATGTGCACAACACAGCTTTAACAGACATAATAAAGGGTTTCAGGTCCTAGTAATATAAGCTTGTGTTATGTCTTTCTTTAACACTGTTACTCTCTGTCTCACTCTTTCTCTCTCCCATCGCTCGCTCTCTCCTGCCCTCCTTTCCTCTCTCTGCTCTCTCTTCCTTTTTGCTCTATCACCTCTCTCTCCCCCCCGCTCCCTCTATCTCTCTCTCCTTCTTCCCTCTCTCTCTCTCCCACCCCTCCTCACCCTCTCTCCCTTTCTCTCTTCCCCCCTGCTCCCTCTCTCTCTCTCTCTCTCTCTCTCTCTCACCCCCTCCTCTCCCTCTCTCTCACTTCCTCTCTCTCTCTCAGAAAGGGATTACTCCAGCCTGTGTGAGAGGCAGCCGATTGGCCGGCTCCTGTTTCGGCAGTTCTGTGACACGCGGCCCGAGCTGAAGCGCTGTATCGAGTTCCTCGACGCCGTGGTAAGAGCTTCCTGTCCGTCGCCTCCCGAGGCCGCTTCCTGTGCCGGGCCCCTGGGAGCCGCGGCCCCAGTCTGGGGTCAGGGGGGGAGGCCCTGCCTCCGTTATGTCATTCCCACGTCAGAGCCCGGTCTCCGCACTGGGGCGGGGGGCTGCATAGGGCCGGGCTTGTTTTGGGTTTACCGGCGCCTGGGGAAGAAGGCCCTGTCCTGTTTAAAGAAAAGCGCAGCACTCAATCATACATAAAAATTTAACGAAGCTCTGCTGTCTGCTGAGTTTTTTATTTTGTTTTGACTACGATGCTTTGCGATGCTTTCAAAGATCACTATGTGAAAATGGCGGTAGCTAGCTGAATGTTTTAGCTTTGAGAAATGTAGAAACCCGTTTTGTCTCAGCTGGTTTGGAAATCTCTTTCGGAATTCTAGGATGTCTTCTATTCAGTGCTTCCCTTGTGCATGCTGGGTAAAGACCAGGCATTGGAGCAATGGTCTAATCAGGGCCAAACCTGCAGTATCTGGTTCCCACAGTCCACTTTGTCTTTTGCTGTGTCTGGAAGACCATTTTTTGCATCATTCCTGTAAATTGAGTCGCAAGTATTTTGGAAAAGCATGTCAGTTTGACCCAGGTCAGGGATTAGTGACATTTAGTTATTCGCTGGCTCGTTTGTGAGTCCTATCCTCACTGTGTCTGCTGCACACACTCAGGCACACACACATACACACACCAAGCACTTTATTAGGAACATTTTTACTTTATTACACCTACTTATTCATGTGATTATCTAATCAGCCAGTTGTGTGGCACAGACTGGACAAAGCTGATAGGAAGGTGACTGTAATGCAAATAACCACACATTACTACAGTGGTGTGCAGAAGAGCATCTCTGAACACACAATGCATCATAACTCTTTAGTGGATAGACTACAGCAGTAAAGTCTAAAAAATAAGTCTAATAAATACCTAATAAAGTGATCACTGAGTATATATGCTGGACTGAAGTAGTGTATTGCCTGTCTAAATTCTTCTGTCTGTCAGTTCAAATAATCTTGTGTTTCCGTGCCCTGGTTTCATGTAGTGTGTCGTGTGTCACATTTAAAGTGAATCGTGTAATAGAGAGAGGATAGGTGGAGAGAGTGGGAGAGTGAAAAGGAAAAGGGTGGAGAGAGGGACTGGGAGAGATACCGAGTGTACAAGAAAGATTTATCATAAGTTCATATTACTAGAAGTTCACCTGAAGAGACAATGCTGAGAAATAGAAGAGATAGAAGATGGGAAGGAGACAGAAAGGGAAGAGGAGACACAGAGGGAGGGAAAGAGGGGGCGGAGGTGCGTGCAGCTGGACTCGTTCACCTGTGAGCCCCTCCGGTACACCTTCCCCTGGGAGGGGGGGGGAAGCGCCTCCGCGCTGGCCAGTGGCAGGGCCTCGGGAGCGGGCCCTTAGCGGGCCGTTAGCGGGGAGAGGGGGGTATTTTTAGCGGACGCTCACGCCAGGTCTCTGTCCTCCACAGGCCGTGTACGAGCTGGCGCCAGACGAGAAGAGGAGAGACTGCGGCTTGAATGTTTTAGACACATACTTTAATAATGGGGTAAGTACCGCCGCCTCCTGCTCTCCCGGAACATGCCCTGCCCTCATGGCACCGCTGCAGTGTGGTCCTGGGGTCTGAACTCCTTTCACCAAGGGTGTAGGGTCAAATCCCCGGGGCCCGTATGTAAAACTCACACCTCAGCTGCTTCAGCGACCGTCCAGCTGATAAACCTGATCATAATGCTGTACATAACCATTGCATCTGCTGAACAAGTAATAATCAGAATGACCAAACATAATCATAATAATAATATTAGGTTTTTGTTCATTTTTTCATTATTGTCAGTGTAGTTTGATAATAATCCTTGCTGGAATTTACACATTGGAGCCTGTACTTTTTCCGGTCAGTGGCTGTGATCAGTACCCTCCGGTCTCACACTGCAGAGCCCGGTCATGTTTATTTAGCAGGCTGTGCCGTTGTCAGTGCATATTTGTTTTTGCCTCTTAAATCAACAGAAACCTTTGAAGTCCGTAATCTAGCTGTCATTAAAGTTTGATCCTGTGCAGATAAATGTCGCTGTGCAAACTGCCAGGCTCTCAGAGTGTCACTAGGGGTCATGTTTCTGAAGTAGGCAGACTGGACAGCCTCATACATGATAAGCAGTCCAGAAACTACCCAAAGAATGTGTAGTTTTCATCTCACTAAATCAGTTGGAGGTTAAAGGCAATGGAACAGGCAGTGTAGATTGTTCTGGAACCACACTGCCCTGCTCAGGAACAGCAGACTGGGCAAGATGTCTCTCAAGGTTATTGCGCAAACAAACCATTTCTACTGCCCTGTTTTGTCTGTTTGTTATCATTTGGTGGAGATTGACATTTTAAAGGACACCTAAAAAAAAATTGTTAATTGAGCATTTAAAAAAAAATTTTTTTTTTATGTCAACAATTATTTTGGAAGTGAATACCAGGGAACATCTTAGTCCGAAGAACAGAAGTCAATAGCCCTTGCTTCTGTCCAACCAAGCGCTTCCTCTGGGTTGCTGTTTCAACATAAAACAACCAGTGGTTTCCTTTTCAGTTTTGTTCAATAATTCAGCAGACATAATTGAGAATTGATTGATTTGTGCTTTGACTTCCGTTCTTTGTAAAGTCGACGGCCCATTTACCAGAAATACCTCGGGAAGTGGTGGGGGAGTGCAGGGACAGGCTGGAGCAGAGCCCCTGCAAGGAGCTGTTCAAGGAGTGCACCAGGTAAGTGCGTCATGCAGTCACCCCGTTCTGCACTGCATCCTCATGCCATCAGGAAAACTGTGTGTGTGTGACGTGTATACACATGTTTGTGTGTGTTTGCATACGTGCGTGTGTGTGTGTGACATATGTACATGCGTTTGTGTGTTTGCACGCGTGCCTGTGTGTGTGTGTGTCTGGGCCTGTACACACAGGGACACTTGTGGGAGTCTTAAGCAGAAGCAGTGTTCTCCCTGCTATCCTGGTTTACACTCCTCTTTCCTGAAGCAGCTTGGGGAGGGCCCAGAGCTTCTGGACACGTCTGCAGGATCCGTATGGAGATCTAAATCATCCATTTGTTCTGTAATCCTTGAGCGACTGTGCGGCTAGCTTCCTGTTCACATAGTTTATTTACTTTGCTGTATTTAATAAGTGTTAAATGTCTGGAAGCCTGCGCTGAGAAGTCATATTGAATATCGCTGAAATGGATTTGAAATCAAAACGGGTGAAATAAGAAGCCTTCCGGAACATCCTCTGTCGAACCCCCCTGCTGCCAGTCCTCCAGGCCCCTCCCCCCACACCAGCATGCAATTACTGAGTGGTTCGTTAGTGCAGGTGTATCTGGTTGAGTTGAAATGCATTGTGGGAAAGCCGGAAGACTGTTGCTACAGAGAGCCCCCGTTTCAGTCGGCTTGGAAGCAGCCCCCCCCCCACACACACACACACACACACACACACACACATTACATTTTACATTTTAGTCATTTGGCAGACGCTTTTAATCCAAAGCGACTTACAAGTGCATAGATTCCAGCCAGACAAGGATAGGGATATCAGAAAGGAGGGGCAGGGGAAATCAGGAGGGAGGAATAAGGTAGAGTTTGAAAAGGTGGGTTTTGAGTCTGCGTCGAAATAGGGGGAGGGATTCTGCTGTTCTGACAGTGGTAGGCAAGTCATTCCACCACTGAGGAACCAGAACGGAAAACAGGCGTGAACGTGCAGCTCGACCGCCAGGTGCACGTAGAGAGGGAACCGTAAGGCGACCAGAGCTGGCAGACCGGAGTGGTCTAGCTGGGGAGTAGGGAGTGATCAGGGACATATACTGCAGGTGTTCCTGGGTGGCTGTCCAGCCAGAAGTGGAACAGGACACTGACTGTGGCAGAGTTTAGCCCAATTCAGTTCACAGCCTCACCAGAGATGAACGGAGTGCCAGTGCATTTAGAGCAGCGTGCAAAACCTCACCCCACCCAATCCAAGCCGTCCTGTCCCCACGTTTCCTGAAAACATCTGTGTTATGATTGGTCCCTGGATCAGAGGGGCTGGTCTGGCATTAACGTCAGAGGGGTGGGCTAGAGGTAGTGTAGCCAGCAGCTTCTTATGGACAACTTTTAAATTAGTACATTATTACATTTAAATTACATGTAAGCATTCACAAATTAAAGAGATGTTTGCATTGAAAACAGAGTTCTTCATGAGGGGCCCTTCACTGTCCAGACGTTCGATTCTCGGCTGTGCCAGTAGCCTGTGAGGGTAGGCACTGTGGGGTAGTGCCACATTGGCTCACTGCAGTGTGTAATGAAGTCACTGGCTCGTACACTTTTGCTACAGTGAGGAAAAATAAAATGTAGTAAAAAGAGAACAGACCATTTAGCATATCTTACTCTAGTTTACTATTGGACCATGTTCTAGAATCTGTCAATGTTTAAAGTTTCGTCTTGAATCCACTAGAGCCTGGCAAGTTTGTGCTTGTATTCACAATCCTCAGAATTAATAATTACAAGCGCTTATCTGTGTTCAAGCCCTGGGGCACTTCAATCCCCAGTTTTGATTTTTTTTAAATACCCCTATGGGGCATACATGTATCTGCTTTTGTTAAAGGGAGAGCAGATGTCTGGTGACGATATTCTGACGCTCTTGTGTTTACACAGTGTGCTGAGCCGTGCCTAGACTGGTTTTTACATACATTTTTATGTGAAATGTTATGGTTTTTTCGACACTTATTGCATTTCCTGAGAGGGTGACCTGGAAGTTTAATTCCTTCTTTGTCTTTCGGCTTAAACCTCTCCATCTGTCCCTGATTCAGAACGGATATTGTCTTGGGGGAGGGGCATTCTGTGCTGTTTCAGATGTTTCCTTAAATTGTGTATTTTGTCTCTAACTGTAGGACGGCTGCATTTGTAATGATAAGGTTGGCAGTTAAATTTTCAGGACAAGGGTGAAGGTGCTTATCGTGAATTGTATTCGTAAATATCCTACCGTGTCAATGTTTTTAACAGTGAGTGCTCATTCCTTTATATATTCCATCTATTTTATATGGCATCACAAAGATTTTAAAAAATTGTTTTAGAGTGACTGAAACACACTCACTGATGCATTAACTCTGCCTACAGTCTCCTCCTCCCCTCTCCCGCACGCACGCACACACACGCACGCACACACACACACACACACACACACACACACACCTCCCCCTTCATTGCAGGGAGGCAGTGAACCATCACAGCACGCGCTCACCAACCCCTCCCTGGCGCTCAGTCGTCACGGAAACCGCAGATGACATCACCTCTCTCAGTACAGGCTCCTTCACCCACCCCCCTGTACCTCAATGATACTTCACAGCACACTCAGCTTGGTGGGCAGAAGCTGGTTACAATTATTCCCCATCACTCCGCCTACCCAGAAGCAGGTTCCCCCGAAATCTGGTCTTCTCCTCTCCCCCTGCCCCCTCCCCCTCCTCCGAGTGTCACGTACACTCCGGAATCTGCCGTTGTTGTTTATCATATCTCTCCTTTCTGGTGGAATGTGTCCACTCGTTACCTCCCTTGAATTCAGCATCAGAAGTGCCTGCAGTCTGATTATCTAGAGCCACTGCCTGTCCATTGGCTGTGGCTGGCAACATGGCTGCCTACCAGCTGTTCCAAACCCCACCCACGACACCGAGGAAGTGCCACCCAACTCTCTGTGAAGGTGATACATCCTCCAAAGGCCTGGGAATTCATTTTTATCCCCATATTGGGGACATGAGCCTTTGGTCTTTTAATCTGGAGAACTCATGTGTTCTACTATGCTGAAACCTACACTACAAGGGACCTTGCATAAAAATAAAATATACAGTGGGGGTCTGAGACCACATTGAAAATATGTATATTTTTTCCATGTAATCCTGGAAATAAAGTTTTAGGATTTTGAAAAATAAATCAAAATAAAATAAATGAAAGTTGCTTCAAAGTTTTGCAAGAACTAATCAAAGACCAAAGTAGAGCAAGGAGTGCTGGACAATCCACAATTGCCAGCTTGAGTGCACACTGCCATTAAAGCAAAAGGTGGACATTAATGTAATTTTTTTTAAAGATTCGACTTTTCACTCAAATTATTATGCTGATAATATAATATATATTAGTAATGAAAAAGTTTGTATTAAGTTAGAAAAGAATGCAAAATAGAAGCTTTTTCACTGGTGGTCTCAGACTACTGGACCCCCATTGTATAAAAAGACTGCAACATCCAAGACACTTGTATTATACACAAAAACTTTAAATACTTATTTTTCTGCCAGGTCGCAGGAGATTACTCAGACCGGTAGTGACCCCTCTACTGAGTGTTTTCATTGCTCACATTAATTATTCATGCATTCATTCATAAAATATTTAGAAGTGCTGTGAGCTGTAAGTGATACTGAAGATGGTCTGGCAGACCTGGAACCAACCCCCCCTCCATGATAAATGGTGTCCATTTTGGCTCCTCTGATGCAGAACAACTGTTCTGTTTGGCTGTGGTTTGAGTTCTTGAGCCGTATTATTATTCCGGAGGGCTGGAACTTCGCAGTACGCTGATAAGTGGAGGTTTTCGTTTGGCCCACACCGACATTGTGACCTGTTCTTTTGAAATGAATACAGTGCTAAAGAGGGCAAACCATTGTGTCTTTAACATTTATTAGGGGTCCATATACTGTTACTACTAACTGTTGCTGATGGAGGGTGCAGCGAACACTCGGTCTGTGGAGACTGATCGGAGAGGCTGTTAAAAACACCTCCTGATTTAAGGTGTATGTCCTGTTCGGGTCCATTAGGGGAACAGTATGCTCCTCAGAGGCCCCTGCCTGCCCGGGGGTGGTGCCCGGAGGTGCGGGAGGTGGTGTTCCCGGCCGTCCTGCGTGGAGACAGGCTGGGTCCAGACCACATTCGTTTGGGATAACAGTGCCAACGCTCTGACAGCCTGCCCCAGTGGCCACACATCACAGGGGAAGAAGTTTCTCGATGGGAAGGAAAAAGTTTTTATTTATTTTTATTTATTCATAAAAAGGTAATGATAATAATCTGAACAGAAGGGGTATTGTAGCAGCGTTCATGTGTTCTGGCTGGTGTGGGGATCTCTCCCGGTGTCAGGGCGACTGCGTCACCAGCGCAGTTACGTCGCCGTGGTGACCGCCGGCCGCCGCGCTCGGCGGGGCTGGCACTGCAGTGGGCGTGGCCGTGGAGAGAGCCTTCCGTCCTGCTCCTCCGGTTGGCCCCGTCCCAGAAGGTTGTGGACTCACCCTCTCTCCAGGCTTTTGATGTCAACATGTGACCCCAAACGGTCAAATCCCCCACCCCACCCCCCAGGCTCCAGAATGGCGGGAGATGGGATTGGCCACCTGCCGGGTGCCGTAGGTCAATTACACGGAGTTACGAGGGCAGGTACAGAATCGGGACGACGTGTTCGTTCCTGTAAGAGAACCTGAGGCGGTGGCACCCGCCAGGAAGTGATGGAAGCCTGATGAGCTGCAGGGAAGGAGGGCGGAGGTTCAACACATGTTTGACCTGCATGAACCCCAGAGGCAGGGCTACACAGATGCCAGACAGTTGTTTTTTTGCTTTAACACTCACAAGACTGAAGGTGCAAGGTGGTGTCTTCTGTCTGAACGAGGTAAGAATGGACCCCCATGACCTTTACCCCCCCCATGGGGAAAACCGCCGGTCTGGGCCCGGGCCGGGCCGCCTCAGGTCACTATTTAACTTTAGTGATGGTGGAGACCCTCTGCGGCTCCACCAGCCCCGGTCCATTCTCCCCGTCAACGGGTTCAAATCCTCTCCGCTTTCCTTTTCGAAGACTCGTTTCAGAGTGGAACTGAATGTTCCCGGGGAGTCCATTCCATCTTCAACATTTATTTTGAACGGCTTTTAAAGGGCCGCCTTTAAAAGTTTGAACGTCTGTTTCTGATTAAGCTCTTTTTTTTTTGTGGCGGTGCTAGCCAGGAATGTTTCTGCTTATTATTTCACTCTGAAGGTCATAAATTATGGATGTTCCACCTGCTGATGGACAGAGGAACTTGGCCTTGTTAAAAGGAGTGTCAGGTTTTTCTATAAGAACATTAAACCCAGGGAATGCATTTGGTCAGCCACAGAAAGAATTTTAATATCCATATGAATAGACCCTTCGTCTGGTGTTAGTTTGTTATGTCCAATTTATCCTGGGGTTCAACTTGAAGTTCCGCTTAGATATGTTTATTAAATGCTAACTGATGCAAACAACAGATTAGTTTCCAGAGGAGCTGAGAATAGGTGTACGTGTGTGCGTGTGTGCGCAGGCTGGTTTTGTGGGTGAGAAAGTGAGTGATCTGTACTGGCTGATATAAGCGATGGCACACATACAGCAAACCGCCACCCACTTCCTCTGCCTCGTCACAGAGATCTCTGACCTCACAAAGAGAACAAGGAGCTCTCTGCCCACCCTCGACAGCTTTTCCACCAGCTTACTGTACACACATCACCCACCTTCCCAGCATGCACTGCTGCTCTCTCAGCCTCTTTATTGATGGTTGAGCTCTATCGCTCTCTCTCGCTTTACAGCATCTGCCGGTTTTCTGCTCTGGCATACCCATCTCTGAGAGCGCTGCAATCCTTTGTCTCTCTCAGGACCTCGGAAGTGTGAAAGATGTGTTTTCAGGAGGGTTTGCTTTTCCCTGTCGGAATGAGACGGGCCAGCTGGCTGGCTCCCGGCCCCACGCGGTCTGGACCTCTCCAGCGTTCTCCTCTCCTGCTTCAGTCACGTTTTCCCTTCCTGTTTTCGCCCCTTCATTGATTATCTGACTGGCCACTTCCCTTCTTCTGCCAGTATAGATGCATGTTTGCTTCATAGAGCTGTTAACCGTAGCATGCTAACATCTTTGCGGACACACGACTGCTTCCAGTAGTTTTTGGCATGGTGTCCTTGGTCTTGGCATTGATTCAGTTTTGGGCTATTTTTCTCCATATTTGGAAGAGCTTTGTCCTTATAAGAGATGATCGATGTGCGGTTGCATGTGTGTTATCTGCCCTGGGGGTGGAGCTTAAGGCAGTGCAAGCTGCTGACATTCCCCAGCTGACACTGCGAGGGAGAGCTTTATTGATGAATGCTTCATGCTACAGCTGCAGCATTGCCACACACACTCATGCACACTCATACACACACACACGCGTACATGCACACACACACACACACACACACACACTCATGCACACACATATGCACACACACACACATACACACACACACTCATGCACACGCACGCGTACATACACACACACACGCACTCATGCACACACACACTCATACACACACACGCACATACACACACACACTCATGCACATGCACGCACGCACACACAGACATTCATATATACACACACATGCACACATACGCACACAGACACACACACTCATGCGCACACATGCATATATACACACACGCACACATACGCAGACATACGCACACGTACGCACACATACGCACTCGTACGCACACAGACACACACTCACCGTCTCTGCCCACCTCCACCGGAGGCTTGTTTGATGGCGCAGCGCTGGTGTTGAATGGCCTGTTTGAGAGCTTTCTTTCCTCCCCGCATTCCTCCCTCTTGGCCTGCAGCATCTCAACATCTCCCCCTTACCCGTTTTCCCCCTCCCCCCCACAGAATCGTTGGCGAATATCTCAGCGGAGCTCCCTTCTCCAGCTATCAAGAAACCATGTACTTCTCTCGCTTCTTGCAGTGGAAGTGGCTTGAAAGGTAGGCGTACGCTCGCTGCATTGTGACTGGCCGGCAGATGTAGCACTATTGTGATGATGGCCTTGCTGTTGCCTCTCTCATGGATGTGCACCAATACAGACTCCACCGAGGTGGGGGATTATGGGTATTGTGTCATTGGCCAAGAGTGCCCCCCTTAAAGACTTTCAGTCCACAGGGTATAGTCCCACCATGGTGCATTGCATGACCTGGTAGCTGACAGAATGTCCTGTCCTGAACCTTTCATAATATGAAATCAAGACTGTTTTCTCTTTGTTGGGATAGCACACAAATAATTTCTTTAATTATGCTTTTTCTCTAGGCAACCCGTAACCAAAAATACCTTCAGACATTACAGAGTACTTGGGAAAGGTGGATTTGGAGAGGTGAGAGTTTTCTGCATGCAGTCTGTTTTTCAGCTTCTTCCTTTAACCCTCTGGAAAGTTTTTTTAAAAGTGATTAGTGTAATTCTAGCCTCATATTTGTGACCTCACGGCCGAGGGGTTAACGCTGTAGGGCTGTGATGTGACTCGCTGGATGTCTTCTCCAGTTGAGGAACGGTGTAAACGCACTCGTCAAACCCGTATGACCCCATACCCACGTGTGTCCCATTGCGCGATTTTGAAATGATCGGTTTCTGTCCCTGTAGGTTTGTGCCTGCCAAGTCCGAGCCACGGGTAAGATGTACGCCTGTAAAAAGCTGGAAAAGAAAAGAGTAAAGAAGAGAAAAGGTGAAGCAATGGCATTAAACGAAAAGCGCATTTTAGAGAAAGTTAACAGTAGATTTGTAGTAAGTACTACCCTTTTTATTTTACATTTGACCCTCTTTCCAGATTGGTGGAATTGGCATTGCTGTTGTCAGTTTTTATCCTGATTGGGTTGTGGTGTTGTTTTCTGAAACTGTGAAGATGCAGGCCTCAGATGAATTTGTAATTCAGTAGTGGATCTGGAATTGGATTTCATCTTCAGATGCCCAAGAGACCAAAGGCCTGAAGAACAAACCAGGCATTCAAAGACTTAATGGCATGTACCGCAAACATCTGAGGATACATTCACAAAAAGTGTCTCTCCTCTCACTGGGCCTGCATTGAAATGTCGCAAGAAATATTCTGTTTCATAGGTTTCTTATTATTATTATTATTATTATTATTATTATTATTATTATTATAAGATTAAGCTAGGTCTTCATTTTTGTGGAGAAGAAGAAGACAAGAACATTGGCGGAGGTGTTTATTCTTTGGGCGGTTGTTGGAGTGGATGTTTGTGCAGTGCTGTAAATGGTGCATGTGAAATGTTGTTTTCCTTTTCCCTGCCCCCTCATATCTGACGTCACAGCCCCCAGTGACAGGTCACGCTCCACACCTGCAGTCTGCCCAGTCAGGAGCCTCCACTCCCACTAACGTGCTAACCAGGCCTGGGTCAAATACGTGTGTCAATCCAAAGCAATTACGTGATTGACCCAGGTCTCATGCTAACCCAACGGAGCCAGGGACAATTTGTGACTGCAGCCTCTGTTATGGCGTTAATTATCTTATTATTATTTTTTTTTTGGTTTCTTTTTTTTTTTTTGGAAGCCTGCATCTTTTCTTCTCTGTGACCATCACCGCTTGCCAAGATATCTGCGTCACATACGCACTGCTGTTCTCCTGCTAACTAACTGGTTTCTTCCTGTGCCTCCTGTTCCTCCTTCCCCACTCTGCAGTGCTGCAGGGATTTAGCGATTTTCATTCCTTAGGTGGATTTCAATACTGTAAAAAAATAAATAAAAGCATAAATCACAAGCGCTGGCCAGCAGTGAGCACACGCAGCTGCGGTTGGTACAAGTGACTACTATTCGTGTGCTACTTCACCGGCAAAAGAGGCCCAGTTGCTTAGCAACCTCGGCCAAACAGCGGCGGCAGAAGAAGGAGTCAAGTGCTCTGTGGCAAAGTTACCGCGATTTTCTCTCACCCACACTGTCATTGTTGCTATGCCTGTTGTTGTGGAGTGTTTTAGCCGACGGTAAGCTGTTGCTTTGTGGGAAGGGGAGGATTTGGTTTGCAATTTGTCCTGAGCGGTCTAAAGAATCTCCATGACTGCACTGCTCACTTTCTTGGCACTGTAGTCCAGGCTGAGGGTTAACCCCCAGAGGCTGCCAATCAGCTGATTGCTGGACTTCCCTGCGGCAGGGCTGGGCATATAGCCTGCAACAGCAATATCGGGCATTAATTAACAGCCTGCCACAGCAATAACAGGCATTAATGAACAGCCTGCAACAGCAGTATAGGGACAGAAAGGAACAGCCTGCAGCACTGGTATAGGGAGAGACAGGAACAGCCTGTTTTGTGGTGGTATAGGGAGGCACAGGAACAGCCTTTTTTGTGGTGGTATAGGCACAGAAAGGAACAGCCTGCAGCACTGGTATAGGGAGAGACAGGAACAGCCTGTTTTGTGGTGGTATAGGGTGAGACAGTCTTCTTCAGTCATCTTTTTCAGGTTAAATCATCAGCAAACTTCACTTTATGACAGAAAAAGTCTCCATCTTTACACTCTTTGCAGGGTTACATTACAGTCAGGGTTAGTCAGTGATGGAAGAAATGCTCTCTGCCCCCCCTCTCAGAAGGACACATCCTTCAGACTGTAGGCCTGGGTCACCCTGCCCTGTGCTCAGGCAGAGGAGGTTAGGCCTGGGTCACCCTGCCCTGTGCTCAGGCAGAGGAGGTTAGGCCTGGGTCACCCTGCTCTGTGCTCAGGCAGAGGAGGTTAGGCCTGGGTCACCCTGCCCTGTGCTCAGGCAGAGGAGGTGTGAGGGGCACAAACACCTTCTCCGTCCCCATCATCTGTACCATGGGGCAGGGCCTTAAACAGGGCCTTGAGACTTCGGCTCAGTTACAAACACAATGAGAGTGAAGACTCCAAATAAATAATGGCCAAAATGACCAAAAAGGAGCAAAATCTAGTGTAAAGCCGTTTCCAATGGGCTGCCTCTCGTGTGAGGACAACGTCCCTTTGGCTGAACTCAGCGGTTCGTTTGGTGCTTTCTCAGCTCGTATCACGTTTCCCGACATTGCTGAACCCGTGGGTCTGCTGGGACAGATGGGATCCGTCTCAGTGGCAGGCTCATCCTCCGGAGTTTTAAACAAATTTGGACACTCTCGGGGGGGGTCAACGACCGCTGGAGGTTCCCCGCCGAGTTTTCCGTTGAGAAGGAATCTTTGTCCTTTTTGGCAAAAGCAGAGGGGGGTCTCGTTCTGGTCTGAGTCTGCCCGGCTCTTTCTCCCTGACAGTGTGTACATTCTCTCAGGTTTTTGTTTGGTAGCGGGTGGCTTAGTGTCGTCCCACGATCCTCCTGTTTTCTTTCATTTCCTTTTTACTGAAGATGTATTGTAGGTCGCACCAGTAGGACTCTCTTGTATTTCCGCTCATAAAATCAAATAAAGAAAATACAGAAAAGCCTCCACTAACTTAGACATCTGGCACAGCCCGCCAGCAACGCGGCGCACTCTGCTCACAGACCATTCCCAGTTTATAGAAACTTTCATTCTTAGGTTCAGGCTGTTGACTTCCTGTTTCCTCCTGATCTTCAGCCGAACGATTCTGATAAAATGTCTTTCCGAGCAGCTTCAAAATGGAGGCAAGCCCGGTGACACCCTCATGTCATGATGACCACGTTGCTTGTCTGTAAAAGGGCTAAGGTGCTAACGGCTCCTGTTCTCCATTTCCCCACAGGTTAGTTTAGCCTATGCCTATGAAACCAAGGATGCCCTTTGTCTAGTGCTAACGATAATGAATGGCGGGGATTTGAAGTTCCACATTTACAACATGGGAAACTCCGGCTTCGAGGAGCAGAGAGCGATTTTCTACGCAGCGGAAATCTGCTGTGGGTTGGAGGACCTACATCGGGAGAGGATAGTCTACAGGTACGTTGCTTATTGGCTTTCTCACACTGCTAGCCCGGTTCCCCGCCCATACATTAGCGTGCGGCTGGGTCCCTGAGGCCATTTGAGTGATTGTTGTGTCTGCCAGTTGTCATCATTGCCAAGGTAACATTTTTCATGTATACATTTTGCCATCTTGTTGCTGTGCCAACAAGAAATCTGGGCCCCAGGTCTTATCAGTAACGTATACACGACTTTCCCTCCATCCATCTCCATTCACACACAGCATTCTCCAACATTCCCCTTGACCCAAACATTGTGCTGCTCAACACTGCCCCCGGTGGACATATTTTATTTTTGCAGGCTAAATGACCTATGTGATCTGTTTTTAGAATAATCCTTATAAATTAGGCACATTTTTCACCGGTGTAGAATTGATACGTTTCATAACCTCTGTCACATGGCTTAGTGGCAGCAGAAACCGGTTTGCTTGAATTTGTACAAATACTGTTCCGCAACAACAAGCTTGTTTCATTCACCCCCAGGGACTTGAAGCCCGAAAACATTCTTTTAGATGACCGTGGTAAGTGTAAATATTTTTTTTGTTCTGCTGATATTGAAAAGCACTCAGGCGTCTGTCACTGCACTGGACCAGAGTTCAATTATACATGGAAATGTACTATACCAAATCCGTTTCTGAAAATCCATTAATTGGTCAAGGCCAACGCTTGGAATATATATTTTTTAAGGCGGTATTCATATTGGAGATGTTGACGGGTACTTTTTTGGAAGGCAGTGATCACCCCCTCTCTCCTCTCTCAGGGCACATCCGAATCTCGGACCTGGGTCTGGCGGTGCAGATCCCGGAAGGAGAGACGATACGAGGGAGGGTGGGAACGGTGGGCTACATGGGTATGCGGACCGCCAGCACCAGTCAACACACAGCCCTGCTCCTCTTTGGGTTTGGGCTACTTCAGCAATGTGGACAACATGTACTCGCATTCCTTTACCAATGGGACATAAAGTGTTGCAATGGCTAAAGGCCAGAAACGCTGAAATATGTTCTTGCCATGTCTACTAAGGTGAAATGAACCTGTATATCCAGTAAGACACCTTTAGTTACAGGATCGTTGGTTTTTTATTGTGCTGTGTAGTATGTTGTGCTCTGTGTGGCAACATCTTGACAAATAGAATTTGATGGGACGCAGCGGGGCAAATAAAATAAATTTGAATAATGATTGTAGTCCACCCAGTGAACTGTGCAGTCAAGTCCAGTTACAGTTGTGCCAACTGACCAATAGGATGCATTTTAGTAAAGGAGGACTGGTCATAATAGGCCACTCCCATCATGCACACCTTAGTTTACTTTGGTGCTTTCTGTAATATGCTCTCTACTTCATATTTACCTTCCTATGTATCGCAAACACAAGTTTGTCAAACCAGTCATGTTGTTTGCTTCGGAGCATTGGACCAGTCTCCTCCTTCAGATGGTTTATTCCAGAAGAAGCTCCTCCGTGTGACCCGGCTCTGTGTCTCCACCCCCTGGCAGCTCCGGAGGTGATCCAGAACGAGAGCTACTCCTTCAGCCCGGACTGGTGGGGCCTGGGCTGCCTGGTGTTCGAGATGATCCAGGGCCAGTCCCCCTTCCGCCGGCGCAAGGAGCGGGTCAAGCGCGAGGAGGTGGACCGCAGAGTGCGCGAGGACCAGGAGGAGTACTCCGACAAGTTTTCGGAAGAGGCCCGGGACATCTGCAAGCTGGTGAGCAGGACCCGGGTTACGCACCCCCCCCCCCCAACCCCCTGTCACGCTTCAGTGCCTCCCAACACATTGCAGTTCATTATTTATTTTCTTTGGGGTGCTTCTGAATGTCTCGCACAGTACGTAACCCATTTCTAGATTTATACTGGAACAGCTGCCTAACAGCACCTTGTGCTGGGGCAAGTTCTCATTCACCTGGTGTCCCGAGCCCTTTGATCCACACCCCCAAAGAACTGAAGCGGTAACCGACAGCTCCCTCAGAAAGGCATATCTCTGGCTTTGATGAGCGACATACATTCTCATCTGAACGCCAGTTTGTTTGAGGTCTGTCACAGAAATGAGGAGGCTTTGGAGTCCCTTTTGTGAAATTTAGTGAAATGTTACTTTGATGCAAAATAGCTGGAAGGACATGCGCTTGACCCCCCCCCCCCCCCCCACACCCACTGTCTTGACCCCTGTTTATTTAAAGCACTTCATTTAAATATTCTTCTGTTAAGCCCTGAAGAATGTAATAATGTTATTAAAAGGTAATTATAATGATAATGGCTGATGTGCATTAGGACAGGTACAAGGCTACTGACATTAACCACACGACCCAATCAGTGAAGGTACCCTAAAATCATCCAGCATGTACACACTGTTTCTACAGAGATTCCCACACTTCTGAATACAGTAGAGTCCGTGGTAACTCCATCTGTGAGCTTTATCTCCCCAAAATCAGACCTGGCTAAAATGCATCATTGTTTTGGATTCAAATATGTTTCTGTGCTTATCTTCTGCAATTGAGCCAACCAGGAGGACCAGAAGGTGGGGTTTGCAAGTATTTTTTGATAGTGCTTCATAGGTTCCAATACACCAGTCAAGCTCAGTATAGCGTAGGACAGTATTTGAATCCAAACCAATTAGGCTATGTATTTCACCCAGGTCTGCCGAAAATCCTGTACACAGCTGGCCGGCTCAGGGGTACGATGATGTAACGTGGGGTGTGATGGAAAAGGCGGGGGGTTGACGTGGGAGACCAGCGGTAAACACTTCTGTCCTGGAGTTGGGGTGCACTCGTATTTCTCAGTGATTTGTGTGCTGTGCCTCGGAATGGTGATTAACCGAACCGGGCCGTGCGCTGATATTTACGTACCTTAATGGGGTGAGGGCTGCTCCGGGGGGGGGGGGGGGGGGGGGGGGGGCGGATGCACAGCTGAGTAAAGGGGCTCTACTCAACCATAACTACTCCAGCGGATGCACAGCTGAGTGAAGGGGCTCTACTCAGCCCTAACTACTCCAGCGGATGCACAGCTGGGTAAGGGTGCTCTACTTAACCCTAACTACTCCAGCGGATGCACAGCTGAGTGAAGGGGCTCTACTGAACCCTAACTACTCCAGCGGATGCACAGCTGAGTAAGGGTGCTCTACTCAACCCTAACTACTCCAGCGGATGCACAGCTGGGTAAATTACAGGGTGCACACAGCAGGACTATGAACGACAGTAACTTTGGATAAATTCTCGTTGTACTCTTTGACCTGCTAAAGCCCCTGTACTAAGTTGGGTAAGGCCTCGAGCTTTGAGCGCAGACTCTACAACACACTCATAGGGCTTTTTCCATTGCCTTATCACTGTCTATTTTCATGGGTAGTAGCCAGACATTTAGTTCCATACTATAAAGTGCACAGAAGGCTGCATCTTGGTTTTGATATGTTGAAGGAACTTAACCGAGCTGAGCCCATTTAATACTGGATTAATATTGTCCCAGAATATGTTATAGGTTCAAGTTACATGTACGATAACTTGATGTGGAAAATAATGTATCTTGTGCAGGATGTTAATGGGAGTTGAAGTCTTAATGTCTTTGAATCAGTTCCATAGCCTCCAGCCATGAATTTCATTTCCCATGAGCACTGCTTTCTTGTATGACAGGAATGTCATACGTTCAGGTGTTCAATGTTGTATTCAATGGGACTAACACAGAGAAATGTGCAGATGAAACACAAGCTGTGAATACGGATTCATTTGTTCCCAGTAGTGTACCAGCACACACAAACACATACACACACACACACACACACACACAGGCACACATTCTCTCTCTCTCTCTCTCTCTCTCTCTCTCTCTCTCTCGCACGCATGCACACACACACACACACACACACACTCACACTCACACGCTAGTAAAAAATCTGGAAAGTAGTATAAAAAAGTCAAGAGAAGTCAAAAGGCATGTTGTAGACGGGAAGGGAAATGCCTAATTGGTCTGTTTGTATGACTGGATGGAACATTTTGACCCCGGGTGCGGAAAAGCTAAACGCTCTCATGGGATTCAGTGGAACTTTATAGTTTGGGGCTTATCTTCAGATTGATATCAGCAGCCCAAGAATAGACAAGGGCATGAGGGCCGTGGGCAAAAATAAACTCCTTTTAATTTTCGGTTTGCATTGAATCCAATGATATTATCAGCAGCGTCATGTTCAGTTACCAGTCCAGGGATGACTGTGTTGTAGATGGCAGTGCCACAGCCAAACAGAGGAGTAGACACATTTTTAGATGGATTTAACTTATAAATAAATGCAAGGTGACTCATTAATGTTTGCTGGGATAGCCCTTTGGGGGCACACCCTGTACCCCTTTGAAAAAGCTCATGGTGGTTTGAGTATCTCAGAAACTGCTGATCTCCTGGGATTTTCATGCACAACAGTCTAAAGTATGCAGAGAATGATGCAGAAAACAAAACATATCCAGTGAGCAGCAGTTCTGTGTGCAGAAACAAGTTGTTAATGAGAGAGGTCAGAGGAGAAGGGCCAGACTGGTCAAACAGTCAGGAAGGTAATGGGTACACAAATAACCACACATTACAACAGTGGTATGCAGAAGAGCATCTCTGAACACACAATGCTACAGAGAAAGACTACAGCAGAAGACTTTAAGTTTTTCTTCCACTGGGGAGTTTCTACCTCAATCACTCACCTTTTTCGGGGGGTTCAGGTTCTTTTATTCAATTCTCCTTTCTTTTTCTTCTGTAAAGCGTTTTTGTGACAGTGCCTCTGTCAAACATGCTTTACAGATAAAATAGAATCAAATGAAAAGCAAAATAAAATTCAAGATAATTCAAATATGTAAAAAATTAAAATGTATGTTACTCTAAAAAGCCCCAGGCATTTTATCATCCATGTAATAATATACTGGCATTGCTTTAAATCTGTTCTTTTTTTTCTGTAAAGCTCATTTAAAAGATGATTTAAATATTGTTTTTATGTATTTGTTACTATAAAAAGCCCAAGGCATTTTATTATCTACATGATATACTGATGTTGCTTTGCTCTGTGGGAAGTGGAGAACAGCGGTTCTTAAGCTGGACCCAGCCCATCCGGTGGGCACGTGATGTATGTTGCCATTTTGCAGACAGTGGGGGGTGGTCAGATGGCATTTATGTCTGGTTTGGTAGGAAGTAGAGGTAAGGCACAATATGAATGTCAACCTAGAGGGTTATCAGTTGACAGTTGAGTGTGGTGTTAATATCCAAACCTTTTTTGCTGTAGATGGTAGATGGTTACATTTATGGGTTTCTGCTAGCAATATTCCACAAAATATCACTGTTTGTACAACATATAAAGTTTAGATTCTAAACGTAAGGAGAAATGGCATACTGAAGTCTTGAGTTAGGAGGCATGGTGGTGTGAGGTCCCACAGCCCTGTAACTGTGGCGGGTTAGAGATTTTCAATACTGTGATCTTTGTGTTGCATCTTTAATCAAAATCTCAATAAAGAATCAATATGAAATGTATATGGTAAAATTCTTGTCTAGTATGTTTGTATGTACATACTGTAGCTCATGACCAGGGTCACAGGCAGATATTCCTGTTTATATTGTAGTACAATGTAGCGCCATTCAAATAGAGCTTGTGTAACAATGAAGCTCTCTTTTTCTATTAAGGCTTTTTCTATTTTGGCTCCATCATGCAATGAAACATGAAATATTCATAAAATGCTTATCTTACTGCCGAATAATTATTTTTTCAGCATAATTAGCATGAAGAGGCTTGTTTGATATCAGTGTATCCTCGTATGATCTTGTATCACAAAATCACATGAAAGAGCATCTGATCCTCTACAAAGCAGATGAAACGCATTTCTTTTTTTGGGGGCAGTTTTGAATTGCATGCTTCTCAGCCCCTGACAGGGACAGAAATGCAATTCCACCTGGCAAGTCTGTTGTGATGACACTTGGACAACTGGATATTAAATACCAAGAGTATGAAAAATTCCTAAGTGTACAGATCATTAGTTCTGGGTTTGGGTTTAAATGAAGAGTACTGTATGTCAGCTACGTGGTCACTACAGAATTGCAGTGCCATGAGAGAGAGTTCCTTTGGCAGCTATAGCAGTTCAGGCCAGACATTTTGAAATATTGGGTAAGGGGGCCTTCATTCTTCAACACATCTGAGGTCAAAATATAAGCTTTTTCAGCATTTTTACCTGACGTTTTTAGGGAACAGTGCCACCATGTAGCTGTACATTTAGCCTTAGTTGACATCACTTTAAAACAAAAACTACTGCATTTATTTAAACGCTAAATGCTCAAATAGATTTATTCATTGATTTTTTGCATTCATAAAACGCACCTGTAGCATATGACGACATTTTCTTGGCACCCAACACATTCGCTCTTTCCATTCTTTTGAACGTGCACTCCGCTCCCAATAGCAATACCCTTGTCAGAGTCCAGGACGGGTAATAGTCCTGCAGGTTGCACTGTCTGACCTGAAGTATCCTCTTTTTGGCAGCTGCTAGCGAAGGACCCCAAGGGGCGGATGGGGTGCCAGGGCCAGGGTGCTGCACAGGTGAAGCAGCACCCCATCTTCCGGAACATCAACTTCAAGAGGCTGGAGGCCAACATGCTGGACCCGCCCTTCATCCCGGATGTGAGTCCCTCCTCTCTCTCCTCGCTACCTGAGCTCCTATGCTTTCCAGAGCAGGTTCTCACCTCCGTTGGCACTCACTTGTGTGATTTAAGCAGACTAAGTTGCGGCCTCTGTTCAGCTCACTACATCTCATGCGCAATGCTTCTTCATGAGCTTTGGAGTTCAATGAACAGAGATTGAGTCACAGGTTACAATGACTGAAGTGTTGGGAGTCCAAGGCTCTGAAACATTCTTAATCAATTCTTAATTCTTCATTATTCGTTTCAGATTTCGGCATTAAATGCTCATGCTCCATTTATATAAAGTACACAGTGTGAAAATCTAGGTTTTTCAGGGCAAAAGTTGTGCCGTCTGGGTCTGTACTGAACCTCTGTTCTCCTTGTTACCATGGTGTGATACCGCGGTAACGCAAGCCAGGCTTGGTTCTCTGAAGGTCGTGTTTGCCTCCTCTCTCCCAGCCACGGGCAGTTTACTGCAAAGACGTGCTGGACATCGAACAGTTCTCCACCGTCAAAGGAGTAAACCTGGATACCACAGATGACTATTTCTACCACAAGTTTGTCACGGGAAGTGTCTCCATCCCCTGGCAATATGAGGTACTGCATTTTTGAAAAAAACAAAAAAGTGGAGTCAAGCTCCTATGTATTAGTAGTTCTAAAATGGGCAGTCATACCCAACTTCCAACTTCCCTTCTTCTCTCTCTCTCTCTCTCCCTCTCCCTTTCCCTCTCTCTTTCTCTCTCTCCCTTTCTCTTTCTCTCTTTCTCTCTCCCTCTCTCTTTCTCTCTCCCTCTCTCTCTCTCTCTCTCTCTCTCTCTCTCTCCCTCTCTCTCTCTTTCTCTCTCTCTCCCTCTCTATCTCTCTATCTCTCTGCTGCTGATGGTAAACTGTCCTTGTGTGATTATAGAGGCTGTGCATGTCCCTGTACTGCATAGCCAGAGAGACATCATTCACACACAGTGTCTTATCCTGGGCTCTGCTGTTGGTAGATGATCGAGATGGACTGCTTCAAAGAGATCAACGTGTTCGAGGTGGAAGGCGCCCTCTGTGCTGACCTGGATGTAAATAGACCCAACCCCCCGCCAAAGAGAGGCTTCTTCTACCGGCTCTTCAGGAGAGAGGCGAGTGCTCTTCTCACCTGGGGGGGGTGGGGGGGGTTCAGGGATATCACGCCTGGGGCTCTATGAACAAATCCACACGGAATTAGGTCCTACTTTTTGGTGAGAATTTAAGTGCTATGCATAACAGCGCTCTTAGGTGCTGATCTCAGTTTCACAGCACACTCAGCTGCCGTAAGGAGGAACTTCAATGATGGCGTCCAGGAATCAGCCAATGGCAAGCCTTCATAGAATGGCCTGTTGCATGAAATGGAACGATTAGCAATTTGCTTGTGCCTCCATTCAAGTTATATTAAAAAGGAAGCTACGTTGACAAATACGAGATACTGCTTCTTTCTTGTCATAAGATTTTGTCCCACCTTACATTTTTAAACAGGAACCATTGGGAATGTGCTCGTGCCTGCATTCAATTTATATTTAGAGCTGTAGCTTAGATTATAATACGACATGGTACTGTATACGATAATAGATTCAACAAAGTGAAAATCTTACTGGAGGCAGCAAGAAATAGTAAACTTTGTGGCAAGAAATCTTGAGATTTTGATTAATAATGAGAAACTGAGCCACTGGTAGCCTAAGTCGCAGGACTTGTCCGATACTAATCTCATGATTGAAATGTATACAGAGACGTATGCACCAACTCCATATGCAATCCAAGCCTCTAGGTTCTGACGGATGTTTCCGAGATGCATAGGGATATCAGTGGACCGCCTGACTTTTTTTGGTGCTGTCAAAGCCTTGGTAGTGTCATACATGGCTCTACTGATGACTGTAATAGGCCCATGTCATCACTTATGCATTGTTGTATTTTTCCAGTCGCCAGGAACCATAGTGTCGTGAAAACTTCAATTTATACTGTAGGAGCTTTATTGCATGCAGCAGGAGAATACAACATCTCTTACAATATCTGTGACAAACAGAATATCCGGACAATCAAAGTCTCCACCTCTGTGCTCCCACCACAGCTGGAAAGTCCTAACTGAGTTAGCACTTATTCTTACTCATACAATTAAGATAGAAATCGTGTCATTCTCAGAATTCTGACGCACTTGAGACTGAAGTTTTACAAATGCCGGCCCTGATTTCAAACCATGAAACCTGATTGGCCAAAACCCAAAAATCTCCACGGCTTTATTGTGAATAACCTTGAATTTCCTTTAGCAGCAGAACAATATAGAAAGTGGGTCTGTGCAGATCAGCCAATGGGTACAGATAGCAGCGTTTGACTGCTATCTGTACCCATTGTGCTTGCTTAGCCACCGCGCGGCCCGGCTGCTCCGATACACACACAGCCATGCAGAACATTCCAGAATGGTGAAGGGTGAGAGTGACTGACCCACTGGGGTCCCACTGGGCCTCCATCAGGGAGTGACTGACCCACTGGGGTCCCACTGGGCCTCCATCAGAGAGTGACTGACCCACTGGGGTCCCACTGGGCCTCCATCAGGGAGTGACTGACCCACTGGGGTCCCACTGGGCCTCCATCAGGGAGTGACTGACCCACTGGGGTCCCACTGGGCCTCCATCAGGGAGTGACTGACCCACTAGGGTCCCACTGGGCCTCCATCAGAGAGTGACTGACCCACTGGGGTCCCACTGGGGTCCCACTGGGCCTCCATCAGAGAATGACTGACCCACTGGGGTCCCACTGGGCCTCCATCAGGGAGTGACTGACCCACTGGGGTCCCACTGGGCCTCCATCAGGGAGTGACTGACCCACTGGGGTCCCACTGGGCCTCCATCAGAGAGTGACTGACCCACTGGGGTCCCACTGGGCCTCCATCAGGGAGTGACTGACCCACTGGGGTCCCACTGGGCCTCCATCAGGGAGTGACTGACCCACTGGGGTCCCACTGGGCCTCCATCAGAGAGTGACTGACCCACTGGGGTCCCACTGGGCCTCCATCAGGGAGTGACTGACCCACTGGGGTCCCACTGGGCCTCCATCAGAGAGTGACTGACCCACTGCCTCCCTGTCCCCAGGTATGCTTTAAGAGTGGCTACAGTGATGAGGACGAGGAGCCATCCCGACTTTAAAACCACTCTCGTCAGCCAAAAAGAGCGCCATCTTAACAAAAATGAATGTTTTAACTGTATTTATGAATTGTATTAAAAGTGTATTATAATTAAAGAAAAAGTATGAGTTTAAAGATTTTGTACATTTGTACTTGAATTATGTCTAGATGTATATTTTCACTAAAGGTTGTATTGTAAAAAAAGCCATATAATTACCACTTGAATGCATACATAACATATTCCCCCTTTGGAATGAGTATAGAAATATGTATTTAAGGATTCTTTTTAAAAAGAAGCACAGTTTGGTATTTTTAGTCTCTTTTTTATGTTGCATAGGGCTTAATTTTAATGTTTATTTTGTTTTATGTTTTTTTTGGCCTACGTATAGTATTAGTACATTTTCTGTTACTACGCACAGCTGCAAGATCTTTAAACAAATCGGTCTGCCGAACTGGTATGTTAAAGGTACGTTCAACTGCGTTTCTCCTGGACAGGTCTGCAGAGATGGTCTGGGGTCATTTGGGCTGATAATTATGTACGGTCAGTTCCAAAATAGTGTCACAAGGAGGTAAAAAATTTAGCCCCCACGATGGCTTCAAGCTTACCATCCCAGTCCCTGATTGACCCTGATGAGCACACATGCTTAATATTTAGAACCCCTGACTCACGGTCATGGTTCAGTTCCCATCACTTTATGATTGAGCTAAAAGTCTGACTTCACATCCCCAACCTCAGGTCTTACTTTGCACTCACTGAGGTTGTGAGCATTCATAGGCTTGTCCATTATTTTTGAACATGAGGACCATCATACTCATCTTGTGAACATTCAGCACCCCTGCCCCCCTTTCCCTCGGAAACTGGGGAATTCTGTCATATGAATATGCAGTTTGGAATAATCAATGAAAGGTCTGACGCATGAAATGCAGGCCACCTCAGCTATTCTGGGGAAAACAACTAAACATACCATTTATTCTGGTAGAGTTCCCATTCAAAAGAACACCTGTAACCTTTCAATGTGAAATTGAGATGTTTCTGGGAAGTTGCGGTTTCAATAACTGATCAGCGTGTCCATGCCTTAAGCAGGTGACATAAGAACTCATGTTATCACACATTTACTGCACATTTGAAGCCTACAGAAAAACAATATGGCAGGCCCTTTAAAAGATTATTTTCCCCAATGAATTCAAAATATCAGCAGAGTTTAATAATGGAAAACAATTTTAAAAGAAAATTCAATTTGCGTGTATATAGCATTTATATGGTATTATTAAATCTATTTGCTCACAATAATTGCTTTTCACTTCTGGACCATTCACACCCAGCTAGTAGTATTTACAGACACACACACACACACACACACACACACACACACACACACACACACATATTCTGTGGTCACACTAGGGATCTTGCATAACTAAATACCTCATGTTGAAATATGCCTTTCGATAGTCTCATGGTATTTTGTGTTAAAATTTGGAATGCAATCAAATTAGAAACTGCTTCTGTATGCAAGCAGTACAGGCCCGAAAGAGCCAGTCAGATTCACCTAGAGGTGCAGGAGGTGTGTCAATCAACGACACATCAGTACTACTGAAGTTGAGCATCTTTTAACCGTATTCTTTAAGATCTAACAGGAAGCACATGTCATCCATGCGACCATTCTGTCTTAAGTTTAAGGACAGAAAACTGACTGGATAACATGTTAAATGGCCCATCCTGACAGTTGGTGAATAAGAGGTGTTCCACTGCAACATTCCTTCTGTTAGGGTGAGTGCAGCAAATGTATCCTGATACTCGGAGAGGCCCATCCTAGCAGCCTATCCGAAGGTCTTCTCGCCCCTCCATAATTAAACAACATCCAGATTAGTGTTGCAATATTGGTAAAGTGCACTTTGCCAAGGTTTAATTGTCACACCAGGGTAAAATATCTTGCAAGGAAATGTTCTCGGTGCAAGTAAGGCTGCTTTCTTGGTGTATGCTGTTTTTTTGTTTGTTTTTTTTTTAAAGGCGGTGCACCATTCAATCAAGTTTTTTTATAATTACAAGGTATAGTGCTTCTCATTCTTCAACCTGAAAATCCTTTATATTTACTTAGTTGCAACATTTTTATTTTCAATGCTGTGAAAACAAGTGACAATCTCTAGCTACAGGTGCATGTTTGACATTTTATTGTTATGTTTTGATCAGTTCATAAAATGGCACATGAGCAGAATTGAGTTTTACAGTCTACTGCCAGGCAGAAGCACGAAGTCCGTGTGTAAAAAGGAAATAAACTTAAGCTAATGATAGTACTCACTAATAAACAATGTTTTTACCACAAAGGAATTCAGATATACACTCAGTGAGCACTTTATCAGGTATTAACTTATTGACTTATTTTTTAGACTTATTGGTCTTTTGCTGCTTTAGCCTATCCACTTAGAGGTTTGATGCATTGTGTGTTCAGAATTGCTCTTCTGCATACCATTGTTGTAATGTGTGGTTATTTGCGTTACTGTCACCTTCCTGTCAGCTTTAACCAGTCTGGCCTTTCTCCACTGACCTCTCCTTAACAATGCATTTTTGCCCGCAGAACTGCTGCTCACTGGATGTTTTTTTTTAAATTTTTTTAATTTTTTTGTTTTTTTTTAAACCATTCTCTTCAAACTCTAGTGACTGCATGAAAATTACAAGAGATCCACAGTTTCTGAGCTAGTCAAACCACCCTGTCTGGCAAGAACAATCATTCCATGGTCAAAGTCACTTAGATCACATTTCATCCCCATTCTGACATTTGGTCTGAACAATAGCTGAACCTCTTGACCACATCCGCGTGCTTTTATGCATTTAGTTGCTGCCACATGATTGGCTGATTAAATATTTGCATTAACAAGCTAGTGTACAGGTCTACCTAATAAATAGCTCACTGAGTGTATTTTAACAACTCATTCACTTACACTTATTTTACATTTGGCTGAAACTGCATTTAAAATGCTCTGTAAATATTAACATACAAAGAGTCCAAGGATATTTGACTAATATGCTGAAGAGACTTGATTGTAGTGGCCATTTTTAGATTGTGAGTATTGTAAGTAGACTGAGAGGTCCTGGACTTTTCTGAGCTTCTGATCTGTGCCCACCTGGTCATCCCTGTGCTCTGCTGCCCATCGTATTAATCCCCATGTAGACTTTGATTTATTCAACTGCTTTTGCAATGCATGGACAATTGAAAATTTATTTGCACTTTTTTCTTTGCTTCATTTTCAAGAGTTGTTCCAAAAAATGCTGCAAATGATGCCAAGCAAAGCATCAAAATGGAATCTGATAATTTCTTTATTTTCAAAAGTGAAGTTTGAAATAGAACTAGGTCTTTATCGGTGTGCCAATCAACAAATCCTGAATCCTTCTTCCATTTGGCTTAGGTTTTTTTTTCTTAAATGAAAAGATTGATTCGAAGGGCACATTCACTCAGAATCCCTCCTTTTTTGCTGGTAAGGAAATACAGTGAACAGTTTGAATGTTTGCATAAAGTGCATTTTTAATGTTTTTTTAAAGTTTTTTTTTAGATGTTTAACAAATCAAGCATGCATTGATAGTATCCTTCAGCTTTTTTATTGTACATTATATTCCATGCATACATATCAGAAGTATCGGATACTGCCTTTATTAATGCAAGGTTGACCGATTTTGTAGTTGTACAGTCATGTCTTTCAACCACTGCAGTCAATGTAATTCTTGTACATGTTCTATCACTGGGTGTTGTACCATATCGTACATTTGTAATTAATAAATAAAACACTGCCGTTTGTATATAAATAAATACCTGTCCCTTGGTTTATTCCCAGCAAATCTTCACCTTGAACTGGTTTCCTATTGGGATTTATAGTAATTCTAAAAGTTATATTAAGCGCATACAATTAGTTACACAAAGGAAGAAACAGCTGACAGACATAGATTATTGGTTTTAAGCAGGTAGTGAATGCACACTAGTATTTGTATAACGGGTGCTTGAGAAAAGATGTATAAATAAAACATCCCATGCACTGTCTATTACCAAATAATGAATGGGAAATTGAAGCTTGAAAAATAAATATGGGTAACGTATTCATGCTACACAGTAACAATACAATTTGGGATTTGGTCAATGTAGGCTATATATATCGCTTGTTAAGATGTCTTAGTGTCCCCAACAGTTTCCATACAAGAACCTTTAGTGTATCACTCACATATAAATTAGTAGTCTCGGAACAACTGTGTTTTTAAGCGTAGAATGATTCTTGATTCTTCCCATGCCTGACTCTCTAAGGTGAGGTAGGTCTGGAAAATGTGTTTGTGTTTGATTCCAGGTCTCCCCCTTTTCAGCACCTTTCATGCAACCAAGGTGCAACGCTGGAAAAGACCCCCGGCGGGCACAACTGCGTCTCTCACTGCGACAGAGTGAGTTCCTCAACCGGTGTCAATTTCTGATGGTTTACCAGCAGTTTATAACACACTTGAGCCGTGCGTCGCTGTTTTAAAATCCGTTGTGCGTACCTCACTGACAAGCGATCGCATTTCTCTCGTAGTCCAAGCGTCACTTTCTCCTGACGCCCAAATCATGTGACACCAAGCAGATGCGGTTTGGGTTCAGTCGAGGGGAAAATTGTAGTGTAAACCCTTTCCCGTTGTTACAGAAGCGGCTGGGCGCTTATTGGCCGGTGCTAATGTCAATCAAAACAAAACCTCACCTGAGTGGCTATTGCTGTCGCATCTTCCCCTCAAGCTGTCAAAGCATTTATCAAGCGACTTCCTTGTGAGGCTCATGGGACGGATGGATGGATCAAAGATGGTTTACAGATTTGGACATAACATCAATCAAATCTCATTCATTTAAGGAAAATTTAGAGGGAATTAAAGGACTTTCCGGTGCCAAAAAAGGAGGCTTTGGGTCGAAAAGCCCCAGGCTTTTTCCACACTTCCGTGTGTTTTCTTATTTGTTCTGCCCTCTCGGGTTAGCTTGCTAGCGTTTCTACTAGCCAGCTAGCTGTTTGTAAATATTATTCTTGATAAAATGGCCACCATGGAGAAATTGATGAGGGCCTTCGAGTCTCTGAAGTCATTCCAGCAGCAACAACAGGGACAACCTTCGGCCGAAGAGCTTGTGCAGAAACAGTAAGTAACCAGTTAGCAAGGTGAGGAGGATAGGTAGGTGAGTTAATGTTACGACTGTTCACTAGCCAGCTCTAGTTAGTGGTATTATCAGCATATGAACAGATTTAACAGTAACTAGCAACCGAAACGCCATGCTCAATTGTCTGTTTCTACGACAGTGAAATTAAAGCGCTAATGTCTGAGCTTTAACTAGTTGGTAGCATGCTGTAACGTTATATAGAAAGCTTGGCTAGTTAGCTAGATAGCCATCTTTCTGACACCAACAGTACGTTAGGCTGTCTATCTGCAAAATAAGATAGCTATATGATTACCGTTATTCTACTGCATGCATATCGTAATCAATTAATTTGCATTAGATTATTAAGTGTAACAACAAAAAGTGAATAACTGTTTGGAAGCTATGAGGTTATAGCGTTATGATGCTGGAAGTTGAACCACTGAACTGTTCAATCTGGGATTGTGTGGCTATTGTATCAGGCAAACAATATTGCGTTAACTGTACAAAGAGCGACGCCACTCTTCTTTGTTATGATCCCTTGCTGCTTCAGTATTTTGATAAATTAGATTTGGTAAGTGTGTGCAGTATCTGCAACAGTCTCTTGTTTTGCAAGCTTTTCTATCATGCGCGATGTTATGACAAAGATGTGGTTATGTAGGATAGAACGCAACTGTACCCTTTGAAAATATTGAAGCGTACATGTAACAATGTGCAATACAATGAGAGTAGGTGAACATAAATACCTAACTACATTATTTGTTACATTTCATATAAAACATTTCAACATGCCAGCTCTGCAACATTCTGGATGTAATGTCCGTTAAATATGAATGTTTGAATCTCTAATCATATGATTCACAAAATCACAGTTAAGTCAAGTCAATAAGTAAACAGTATTGACATATATGGAACTTACCCAAGTACAGTAGGATTTTAAATGAGTTGCAAGTTATTTCATCCCGGCTCTGTTATCTCTAGGCCAAAACGCAACTGCTGCTAAATGCATGGGTCTGTTACACCAACAACATGCTGGTCAGTGCAGATCAAAACGCCTGTCAATTCTGATCTCTGCTGTTACTTACTCCTACTTGTTTATTTGATGTGTGTGTGTGATTTGTCTGTACTGCAGGACTAAGTTCCCTGGGGGAATAATAATTTGTTCACTCCAGTATAATATAAGTATGCAGATGGATTCCTGGAAGATGAAGTGTTGCTCTGGACTTTTTTTTTTGGCAAGCAGTGTGATGTTAGAGAGGGTAAAATGAAGGTCAGCCGCACTGCTGTACAGTATCTACTTCTGCAGTATTAGTACTTTATAACATGGTGAGCTTTTATGATGTGGGAAACCTGTGTAAGATTTGTGTATTTCATTGGGGTTGCTGATGTTTTGACACACTGTCTTAATGAAATGATGTTCAGACAAATTTCCTTTTTTTCCTTTAAAATTATTATTTTTTTTTTCATTCTGCCACGCATCACTGCTTTCTCTGTCCTTACATTATGATGTTGAAGTTGAGACATGACTTAATCAGCAGTCATAATTTATTTCCAAATGTTTGGAAAATAACTTCCTGGTGTAGTAGTCCCCTGGCTGTGATGGTTTTCATGGTGAAAGGTGGACTGAAGATGAAAGTTAGTATACCCTCAGGCCAAATACAGCTGGTGGTGATGGCTAATCCGCTGCTCTGATGGTCTGTCTTGGAGTGGAATGCAGTCACTCCACAATATAAGAAATCAATGTCCACTACGCATTAAGGACCTCATCCTCTGTATGCAGTGATTACCTTCAGACCCAGAGGTCAACCCAGTGGCGCTGATCTCTTTTCTGTAATCGGGGCAGTCTTGCTGAGCTAGGGCCTCCACACCTGCATGTTGTGAGGATAATTAAGTTCCAAGGGGAAGGGTTCTGTTCAATCTGCATTCTGTGTGTGTAAATTGTTTCGTGATGACATGGTGGACTTGGCACTTGATGATCGAGTAGGAGGCCTTTTAAGGGTGATTATTTTTCTTCTGTTTTTAATATGCCTGTTCATTTATGAGGAGCCAAGGACGTGGTAGTGTTTTGCTGAAAGTGGATGTGTCATGTGTCATATGGCTTGGCCCATTGTAATTGGGTAAAGCCCAAATGCCAATGTTCAGCTGAAGTCGGGTGTCTGCCTGACGTGGTGCGGGGTCACGGTTGCCGTGGTGAGGCCATGGGTCCGCCCTGCGCAGTTTGCCCACAGAGGGTAGGTTTGTGCCAGTGTGGCTGGAGTCTAAAGTGACAGAATGCCCCCTCTGTGTCCTATCTGTGATCTTGGTGAGCGTGGGCAGCCTTTCTCTGCAGAGTGACACATTGTTGCTGTTTTGATGATGCAGCACGCTGCATTGAAAATTGGCTTCATCCAAGGCTTTTTCTGCCAGCTTCCCTCTGCCTAATTGAACGAATGGAATGCCATATGAGTATTCACACTGTAGAAGCTTCTATTTCTATTTATGGGGAACCTATGGTCTGTTGTTGTAGTTGTATCTGATGCTGTCGGTACCTTCTTGCCAATGACTAATTTACAACTGCAGATGCACGGGTTCAGCGCTCCATTTAACAAATCACAATATTTATATCAAAGATTCAGAAATCTTGGAAGCGGGAAAGTACTGACTATTTTACGGTTTCATCTTTATGCTGGTTAGCTCCCAATATAGTGACACAGCTCATGTATAGAATGTGTGTGTAATATAAAGTGATAGAGCTCATATGTTTGGTTTCTTCTCTTGCACAGGTCTGTGTCAGTGCATTTCTTCTCACCGTTTGATTTTGTTTCTGTCGTAGGAAGAAGGAGCCTGCCACCACCAAAAAGGACAGAGTGACTCACTGCCTCACCATATGTGAAAACATCGTGGCGCAGTCTCTGAGGTAAGTGACCGACTGGAAATGTGGAAATTATTTCTCGCAGGTGAGCTAGGCTATTGAGGTAGGCTATTGTCTCCAATTGGCTGGCAGGCCACAGCTTTTGTTGCAGGAGGAGCCTCTGCCAGCAAATAGTGTCACAGCTAATTATTTAAGCAGTTGTGTAGCGCACCAGCGGCAACTGGATGCGGTAGCCTCGTCGACTTGTCTCGTCACACGAAGTTGCAGGCATACAACGTCGAGGGTGTCTATCTGCGGGTGTCTTATCTGCGGGTGTCTGTCTGTCTATCTGCGGGTGTCCATCGAGGCTGTTTGAGAGCCTGATTATTGATTTTATTTTTGCCGCCTGCCCTCACTTCACTGCGTAGGATTCCTCTTGTCCATCTATTTACCCTAGTTCCCTCCATGTGTTCCCGCCAACATGGCTGGAATATCTCTAAGCTGATCTTCTCTCCCAGATCCGCTGGTGTTGATCTCTGTGTGGCCGGTGGCCTCTGGAACCGCCAGTCTGCCGTCCAGAAAACAGACTTCATATCGGCCTGTGCCTCCTACCTCAACCTTGACTTTCCTGCTTTAACAGAAACGTGGCTCTCACAAGAGAACACAGTCTGCCCTTTCCTCTGCCTACTCTTTTTTCCACACACCCTGACCCACTCTCAGAAAAGGTGGCACAGGTCTCCTAATCTCATCCTCATGGAGATCTAGTGTCCTCTCATCCTTCTCCTCTTTTGAATTTCATGCGGTTTCTGTTACTTTCCCATGCAAACTCTCTATTATTGTTGTTTATCGCCCCCCAGGTCCTCTGGGGTGCTTCTTGGATGAGATGGACATCCTCCTTAGCTCCTGACCAGACAATGGCACTCCCCTGATCCTCCTGGGTGACTTTAACCTGAACTCAGCCCACCCAGTCCACCTTTCTCTCCCTCCCTCTTTTGACCTTACCCTCACACATTCCCCTCTCCCCTCTGACCTGGTCTTCACAAGGAGCTGCACAACAACCAACCTCTCTGTAACACCACTCCATATATCATACCACCTCTTCATCTCTTTTTCTCTTCCACACTCTTCTAACACTCATCCATCCCTCCCACCATCCACTGTCACCTGTCGGCGCAACCTACGCCACCTGTCTACCTCCACCCTCTTGTCTGCAATCCTCTCCTCCCTACCATCTGTGGAGTCTTTCGCTCGACTGTCTCCCGATGATGCTGCCACAACCCTCATGTCCTCTCTCTCATCTTCCTTTGACTCTCTGTGTCCCCTCACTACCTAACTAGCCCAGGCCTCCCTCCCCAGTCCTAGGCTTTCTGATGCTCTATGAGCTGACCGAACCAAACTGCGGGCAGCGGAGAGAAAAGGTCCACTCTCCGCAGTGACATAGCTTCCTTCCATGCCCTCCTATCTTTATTTTCCTCTGTCTCTCTTGCTAAATGTTCCTTCTTTTTAAAATTAACGCAGCTGCCTCAAACCCTCGCAAACTGTTTTCAACCTTCTCCTCTCTTCTCACCCCCCCACCTGCCTCATCACTCGCAGCTCTTGAGTTTGTCTACTTCTTTGAAAAGGAGGTAGATGACATCCACAATTCCTTCTCTCCACCCTCTCCCCCTGCAGACCGTCCTACCTTCTCCAACTCCCTATCCTCCTTTTCTCCCCTCTCTGACTCCTACACTTTGAAACTCCTCACATTCCACCGCCCAACCACCTGTCCTCTTGACCCCATCCCTTCTCCCCTTCTAAAATCCATCTCTAATGACATTCTCCCTTTTCCCTCCTCCCTAATCAACACCTCCCTTTCTTCCGGCACTGTGCCCTTAAGAGGGCCAGAGTCACTCCCCTGGTCAAAAAAACCTACTCTTGACCCCTCTGCTCTGAAGAACTACTGGCCTGTCTCTCTTCTTCCCTTTCCATCTAAAACTCTGGAATGAGCGGTCTGTTCCCAACTTATCTTCTCCAGAACAATCTTCACGATCCCAACCAGTCCGGCTTCAAGAGTGGCAACTCCACTGAGACCGCCCTACTCGTGGTCACCGAGGCACTCCACTCTGCTAGAGCCAGATCCCTCTCCTCTGTCCTCATCTTCCTTGACCTGTCGGCCGCCTTCAATACAGTCAACCATGAGATTCTGCTCTCATCGCTGACTGGCATGGGTGTCACAGGATCTGCACTCGCATGGTTTTCTTACCTCTCTGGTTGTTCCTACCAGGTGACTTGGAGGGGCTCAGTCTCTGACCCTCCCCCCCTATAAACTGGAGTCCCACCAAGCTCAGTTCTTGGTCCTCTCCTCTATGTACACAATGCCTCTTGGTTCTGTTATCTCTTCCCATGGCTTTTCTTATCAGTCTTATGCCGATGACACTCAGCTCTTTCTTTCCTTCCCCCCTAATACCCAGATCTCTGCGTGGAAGATTTTCTCTACATCCCTACTGAGTCCTCTCTGACAATCGACTTCTCACTGATTGTTGAGGACTTTGTTGTAGTATCCTCCTCACATACGGCCAATAATTTTGGGGTGACTCTTGATAACCACCTCACCCTTGCTCCACATGTATCCTCCACTGCCAGAACTTGCGGATTCTTTCTCTACAATATACGCTGTATCCGTCATCTCCTGATGGAGGAAGTCACCCAGCTCCTAGTCCAGGCGCTCTTAATTTCCCGCCTGGATTACTGCTACTCCCTCCTGGCCGGTCTCCCAGCTTGTGCCATCAAGCCCCTCCAACTGGTCCAGAATGCTGAAGCCCGCCTGGCCACCAGTCAGTCCAGGTCGGCTCATGTCACCCCACTCCTGATTGGCCTCCACTGGCCTCCTATTGCTGCACGCATCTGCTTCAAGGCCCTAGTTTTGGCATTTCAGGCTGCTAAGGGGACCGCCCCACTTTACATACAATCTTTAATTGCTCCCTACTTCCCAGCAAGACCAATCCGTTCTGCCGGCTCTGGTCGCCTTGTGGTTCCATCACTACAAGCACCTGGCAGCCCAGCTGCATGTTCATGCCTGTTTTCCGTTCTGGTTCCTCAGTAGTGGAATGATTTGTCTACCACTGTCAGGATAGCAGAATCCCATATTTTGATGTAGACTAAAAACACACCTTTTCAAACTATACCTTCGTCATCCCTCCTGATTTCCCCCACCCCCTTCCAATATCCCTCTTGTCTAACTGTTTCATTGCACTTACGATGACTGTCTTTCTATTTAGAACAGTATTTTACTAGTTATGGAATGGATTTGATGCTTTAACCTGTGGAAGAACCTATGCAATTGTACGTCACTTGGGATTAAAAGCGTCTGCCAAATGACTGAAATGTAAAATGTAAATGATCGTGTGTGGCCTGCAAAATCCATGCCACCATTCAGTTTGAGGGGAGGTCAGATATGTCGATTATAAAAGCAGCCGTCGATCATGATCCCATTTCATTTATCACAAATAAAAACCTGGAGGTCACAATTACACGTGGTCATTTTACCAGTGCCGACTCAGATGAGTGATGCCTTATTGCCCATATTGCCATCCATCCACACCTCCCACCTCACTGCGTTAGTAACTCCTGAACACCTCCCACCTTACTGTGTTGTAGCGACTCCTGAACACCTCACTGCGTTAGTCACTTCTGAACACCTCCCACCTCACTGCGTTAGTGACTCCTGAACACCTCACTGTGTTATAGTGACTCCTGAACACCTCCCACCTCACTGCGTTTTAGTGACTCCTGAACACCTCACTGTGTTATAGTGACTCCTGAACACCTCCCACCTCACTGCGTTAGTGACTCCTGAACACCTCACTGCGTTATAGCGACTCCTGAACACCTCACTGCGTTATAGTGACTCCTGAACACCTCACTGCGTTATAGTGACTCCTGAACACCTCACTGCGTTATAGTGACTCCTGAACACCTCACTGCGTTATAGTGACTCCTGAACACCTCCCACCTCACTGCGTTATAGTGACTCCTGAACACCTCCCACCTCACAGCGTTATAGTGACTCCTGAACACCAGATGTCTGCGACCAGCCTGGGCTGTTTGTCACAGTAACACTGACAGGCTGGTGTGTTTTAGGCAGAATGAAGAAGCGAAGAATGGGACAGGCATGCCAATGTGGGTAATAAGGAAAGAGTATGAGAAGGTTGTTAAGAACACTTACTTACAAGTCCGTCCCGGACGAGCACCCAATATGTTACGGCTCATAAATCATAAACTAATCCAGCCCAATGGGGACAGGCAGGAGTGAAGACCTGCCTCCCCGCCATCACAGGGACCTTATAAAGGGCGTCCTGCAAGTGCTGTCAATCCTAATCTCACAGGAGAAAAACACAACAAGAAGGCAAGATCCCAGTGCACTGCTAGTGCAACAATGAGACTGGGAACATAACAAAAGGAGATGAGTGGAGTGACGGCACAGATGTTACAGTCCAACCAGGTGGTCCGTATTATTACCATTTAAAGTTCTGTTGCTGCTGAAACCTCCAGGTTGATACATCTGCTGCAGTTCGCTAAGTGCAGGGCCTTTCAGTGGGCTGTCGGAGCAGCAGCTCCTCAGCTGGCCAGAGCCTCCTGTAGTTGAGATACAGGACCACCTGGTTTCTGTGGTAGTGCTGAACCCTTCTCTTCCTGGGACCAGGACCTCCCCGGAGTTCCAGAAACTGCTGGGAATCGCCATGGAGATGTTCCTGCTGTGCAGCGACGACGCAGAGTCCGACGTCAGGATGGTGGCCGATGAGTGCCTCAACAAGATCATTAAAGTAAGAGCGGCCTTCCTCGTCTTGCTCGCTGTCATTGGGCCGATGGCAGTTGGGCTTACTCGATTCTACTCTTGTGCATTGAGTAATGCGATTCCTCATGTGTTTGAATAGCTGGATTAACCCTTTAAGGGGTAAGATCAGAAATATTTGATTAGAATGTTCTCATGCTGATGTAACAATCACTACTAGTAATGGAAAGCAATGGAGTTCTGGAACACTGACATAGAATTAAAAAAAAAAAAAAAAACTTTTAAAACCTTCCACAAAACCCACTCTTCAAAGGGCTAATCCTCTTCATCTCCTGCTCCAGGCCCTCATGGACTCCAATCTGCCTCGACTGCAGCTGGAGCTGTACAAAGAGATTAAGAAGGTACGACAGCGTTTAACCGTATATTTGTAAAACTTCAGTACTCATTACGTTACTTTAGAAGGATCCTTCTCAGTTTCTTTGAGAACGTGGGCTTTGCTTCGTGTGGAAGGTTATAAAACATCATCCACCGGCAGTTGCCGTGGTAACTGCGGAATATGATTCACTGCTGCCCCTCTGTCATGTGCGCACTGAAGGAAATGGCGGCCGTCATTAAGTGTCAAGTGGGATGTGGCTCGAGTTCCCAGCGTGCCTTTCTCTCCCCGGCAGAACGGTGCGTCACGGAGCTTGCGAGCGGCCCTGTGGCGATTCGCTGAGCTGTGCCACCTGGTGCGACCTCAGAAGTGCAGGTAAGCCCCTCCCCCCGGCGATGCTCGCCACGGAGACGGCGTGGTAAGAGACGAGCGTGGCGGTAACCCCCCCCCCCCCCCTCCCCCTCCCCCCAGGCCGTACCTGGTGAACCTGCTGCCCTGCCTGACGCGCATCAGCAAACGTCCCGAGGAGTCCGTGCAGGAAACGCTCGCCGCCGCCCTCCCCAAAATCATGGCTACCCTCGGGCCCTTCGCCAACGACGGCGAGATCAAGGTACGTCCGAGACGGTGTGTCCGCAGGCGTGTTTTACAGGGTACGCTGTCTGCAAACCGTCTTGTCAGACGATGGAGGCGACCGCTCTGCTGTTTTCTCCTCTTTTGGGTCTGAGCAGAAATCAGAGAACGCCGCTGAGATTGGAGGATTAGAGGCTGCCTGGTGGTGTGTGCCTAAGAAACCCGTCTGCTGTTTCACAATATTTCTGATGGGTTTTAAAGTTTGGGGATGTGGTTGAAAGGCAGATGGAGATGTGCGGTTTGGGGGGAGTCTGAGATTAGGGTGAAGTGGCAGGAAGCAGTGTGGTTTGTCTCCGTGTCTGCTCTGTCGCCCATACTGTCAGGAAATAAAACCTTTCAGAGGTGTTTGTGCCTCTAAATTATGCTCAAATGGGCCATTAGTGTTTATAGTGATATTTTCCAATACAGCTCATACAGTAATTACAACTTAATGTACTGTATGCTATTTGGAAATTGTCCAATGGTGTGTGTGCATGTGCGTGTGTGTGCGCGCGTGTGCGCGTGTGTGTGTGTTTACATGCGCTCACACATATGCACACATAAGCACATACACACATTTTAAATATAAACAATGAAAAAATGTAACTGAATCTGGTATTTTCTTGTCCATAGAAATAGTCTTTTACGGTGTTTATTAGCATCAGCATGCTCCTGTAGCGATCACCTGTGTTAATTGTAGAGTTTGAGGGTATGTTGGGTCATGCTTTCCTCTGGCTCTCGCAGTCTGTTCATATTTTATTTTGAGAGCGCAGAAGTGTGAGAGAAGTGAGGTGTTGCTAGTTTGGAGGCCTCAGTCGTTGGTGTGCCTGAGCGTGAAGCCAATGGGTGGGGTTTGCCTTGGCCTATATTTATCCCCCACCACCACCACCTTTGAAAATCGAGCAAAATTTTGCCGGGAAATGTCCCTTCCGGGACCCAACCCTTGCTCCTGAGGACAGGAGTGTCCAGTCTTATCTGAAATGGGTTGGTGTGGGTGCAGGTTTGAGTTTTCACCCTGCACTGCAACACCTGATTTAACTATTTAACTAAACACGGTCTTCAAGTAGAATCAGGTGTCTTAGAGCTGAGCTTAAAGGTACAATAGTTAATTTCGGACATCTAACGGTCAAGAGAGGAATTGCGGCAACAAACAATTTGTGTCTCAGACAAGGTTCTGTTTGTGCTGTGTGTGTGTCTCAGATACTGTGCTCTCTGCTGTGTGTGTGTCTCAGACACTGTGCTGTCTGTGCTGTGTGTGTCTCAGACACTGTGCTGTCTGTGTTGTGTGTGTCTCAGACACTGTGCTGTGTGTGTCTCAGACACTATGCTGTCTGTGTTGTGTGTGTCTCAGACACTGTGCTGTCTGTGTTGTGTGTGTCTCAGACACTGTGCTGTCTGTGTTGTGTGTGTCTCAGACACTGTGCTGTCTGTGTTGTGTGTGTCTCAGACACTGTGCTGTCTGTGTTGTGTGTGTCTCAGACACTGTGCTGTGTGTGTCTCAGACACTGTGCTGTCTGTGTTGTGTGTGTCTCAGACACTGTGCTGTCTGTGTTGTGTGTGTCTCAGACACTGTGCTGTCTGTGCTGTGTGTGTCTCAGACACTGTGCTGTCTGTGTTGTGTGTGTCTCAGACACTGTGCTGTCTGTGCTGTGTGTGTCTCAGACACTGTGCTGTCTGTGTTGTGTGTGTCTCAGACACTGTGCTGTCTGTGTTGTGTGTCTCAGACACTGTGCTGTCTGTGTTGTGTGTGTCTCAGACACTGTGCTGTCTGTGTTGTGTGTGTCTCAGACACTGTGCTGTCTGTGTTGTGTGTGTCTCAGACACTGTGCTGTCTGTGCTGTGTGTGTCTCAGACACTGTGCTGTCTGTGCTGTGTGTGTCTCAGACACTGTGCTGTGTGTGTCTCAGACACTGTGCTGTCTGTGTTGTGTGTCTCAGACACTGTGCTGTCTGTGTTGTGTGTGTCTCAGACACTGTGCTGTCTGTGTTGTGTGTGTCTCAGACACTGTGCTGTCTGTGCTGTGTGTGTCTCAGACACTGTGCTGTCTGTGTTGTGTGTGTCTCAGACACTGTGCTGTGTGTGTCTCAGACACTGTGCTGTGTCTGTCTCAGATGCTGCTGAAGGCGTTTGTGGGGAACCTGAAGTCCAGCTCCTCCACCATTCGCCGCACAGCAGCTGGAGCCGCGGTCAATGTGTGCCGGCACTCCCGCCGCACGCAGTACTTCTACACCTGGCTGCTCAGTCTGCTGCTCGGTGGGTCCTGCTGATCCCTTACCCTGATTCTCTAACTGATCTCCTCACACTGATCCCCTCACACTGAGATCCCCTCGCACTGATCCCGTCACACTGATCCCCTCAACCTGCTCACTGTTTTACACACAGTAGTTTTAGTGCTTCTACACCTATTTGATCCCTAGATACAGTATATTGCTGCAGTGTTTGGCTGTTAATGGCTTAAACATGTGTGTCTGTGTTTCTGTGTGTGGATATGGTTGTGTGTGTGTGTGTGTGTGTGTGTGTGTATGGTTGTGTGTGCGTGTTTGTGTGTGTATATGGTTGTGTTTGTGTATGTGTGTCTTGATATGTATGTGTATGGTTGTGTCTGTCTGTGTGTGTATGGCTGTGACTGTGTGTGTGTGTATGGTTGTATGCGTGTGTATGGCTGTGTCTGTGTGTGTGTCTATTGATATTTGTGTGTGTGTGTTGTGTACCAGGGCTGCTGGTCACAGTGGATGAGGCCCTCTCCAGTCCCCTGGTTCTGGGGGTGCTGCTGACCCTGCGGTACCTGATGCCCCTCCTGCAGCAGCAGGTCAGAGACTCCGGCCTCAAGGGCAGCTTTGGGGAAACCCGCAAAGAGGCCGACATCTCCCCCACCAGCCAGCAACTGATCCAGGTACAGTTACACACCATATAGTACACTACACTACAGCAAGCTGCTGTACTGATTACACACACCAGCAACTCATCCAGGTACAGTTACCCACCGTATACTACACTATACTACACTACAGCAAGCTGCTGTTCTCATTACACACACCAGGAGCTCATCCAGGTACTGTTACACACCGTATACTGCACTACACTACATTTGTGTGTGTATGTGGTTCAGTATGTAATGAATTGTAAGAAGATGAAGATTTGTAGTATTAATCCTATTTGCTTTTGTGTGTGTGTACGTGTGTACGTGCGTGTGTGTGTGTGTGTGTGTGTGTGTGTACGTGTGCGTGCGCGTGCGCGTGCGTGTGTGCGCGCGTGTATGTGTGTGTATGTGTGTACGTGTGTGTGTTCTCCTCAGGTGTACGAGCTGACGCTGCACTACACACAGCACAGGGATCATAACGTGGTGACGGCCTCCCTGGAGCTCCTGCAGCAGGTGTTCCGCACGCCTCCTCCTGACCTCCTCCTGGCCCTGACCACGCCCGGGGGCATCCCCTACACCAGTGTGTCCCTCCTGGAGGACAAGAGCCGGGACTGCAGGGGCGGCATCTCCCAGCTCATCGGTAAACCCCCACCGCTGTCCCCCTCCCCACCCGAGGGGGCCCCTTTCGTCACCTGAATGTTACCCGTGTCCTCCTGCTGCCTGTCCCTCACATGTGTTGCCATGGCAACAGATGACCTTGCTCTTTTCTCCCTGTTGACCGCCTGTGTCCTCTCACTGTGCTCGGTCGCTTCTGGTTGGAGGCTTGCTGGGTTTCTATGAGCTCCCTCCTGCTCTCACCTCCTCTCTCCTCTCTTCTGTCCTCCTCTCTTCTCTCCTGCAGCCGGGAGCGCCTCCAGCAGTCCACTGCTCCTCAGGAAACAGAAAGGTGATTATGTCTCTCTGTGTGTGCTGAGCTGCAGCAGGGCTTTCTAAACTTCCCCCTCACTGAACGCTAAAATGTCCCTCCTCTGTCTGTCCTACAGTTCACATATTAGGCTGTGTTTTCAGAAAGTGTGAGTGACTCTGTGTGTGTGTGAGGGTGAGTGAACTTGTGTGGGTAAGTGCCGTTTCAGCATTTCCTGTTTTATGTAGTCAGTGGCGACTCCTTTTACAGGCAGAATGCCAACAGGGGAGGAGGAGGGGCTAGAAGACGACATGGAGAGGTCAGAGGTCGGCGCCGGGGCCTTCACAGGTGGGAAAAATAAAGGCCCTGTCCCTACTGATGGGGAAATGCTCACGGTGATTTTATTCTGAAGCATTTTCAACATTTTCAAGAACTTTACAAATAAAGATTATTATTATTATTATTAGATAGATTATCGCATTCATAAAGCGCTTCACAGTGATAAGGGGGAAACTCGCCTCACCCACCACCATGTGCAGCGCCCAGCTGGGTGTTGCAAAGGCAGCCATTTTGGGCCAGATATTGGGTGGTTTGAATATCACAGAAACTGCTGATCTCCTGGGATTTTCACGCACAACAGTATCTAGAGTTCGCAGAGAACGGTGTGAAAAAGTTCTGCGGGCAATTAATGAGAGAGGTCAGAGAAGCCAGACTGGTCAAAGCTGACAATAACCAGTCATTACAGTCAGACTCTGACCTGGAGTGGCTCTTTCCCAGCAGCCTCTGGGGCCGAGGCGGTGGACATCATCACGGAGCAGCCGCGCCCGTCGCAGTGCGGCCTGCAGGAGCCCGCGGAGCCGAGCGGAGGAGACGCGGCCGCGGGCCAGGAGGAGGAGGAGGAGGAGGAGGAGGAGGAGGAGAACACTCTGAGCCGGGGCTCCAGCCAGGCAGGGGCGCTCAGCGCTGCCCACGGCGACCCCTCCCCGCCCAGCGACGGCTCCCACACCCTCCCCGAGGGCCCTGAGCTGCCCACCACACCCCCCGACTGCGGAGAGCTCGTAAGTGCCACGCCCATGCGTGCGTATGTGTGTGCGCGGCGTGCGTGTGCGTGTGTGTGTGCGCGGCGTGTGTGCGTGTGTGCGCGCTTGTGTGCATATATGCAAGGGTTTCGCTTTCCTTGGTCTCCTGTTCCTCTTCCTCATCGAGGTCAGCAGCTGAAGGGAAAGGGACATTAGTAACCCCCCCCCCCCTTCTTGCCCTGACCACGCTCCCTTACTTTCACTGGAAGATGCTAATTAAAAAGGTTTGTGTTGCAAACTAAAGGTTACATTTTATTCTCTGGCCAACCCCATCCGTTGCTGTATTAATGGCACTTCAGGTTAACACTTAAGTGGTTCTGAGACTGTGTCTGAAATGCAGAGCACAGGAGAAATCTCAGGCCTGGCGTTCATCTGGTGACCTTTCAGTTGGCCAGTCAGCTGTGGGAACACAGAGTCATGATTTTTTACACGTGGAGGTGAGGCCGCGGCTGCTGCCCGATTGGTCAGCGAGGTCACGCCAGGTGCTTGTGGCCTCGGCACGCTCCTGTGTAATTCCTGTTGGGAACGCCGTGCTGATTTTCTCCCTGGAGCTCTAATGAGCGCTAGAGTCGGGACCTGCTGTTACTGTAGTGTTAGGAGGGGGAGTGTGGAGCGTGGTGTGGAAGTGTGCTTACAGGCCTGTGTGTGTGTGTGTGTGTGTGTGTGTGTGTGTGTGATTATGGTGTGATTATGGTGTGATTATGGTGTGATTATGGTGTGTGTGTGTATATGTGTGTGATTATGGTGTGTGTGTGTATGTGTGTGATTATGGTGTGTGTGTGTGTATATATGTGTGTGATTATGGTGTGTGTTCGTGTTTATATATGTGTGTGATTATGGTGTGTGTGTGTGTGTGTGTGTGTGTGTGTGATTATGATGTGTGTGTGTGTGTGATTATGGTGTGTGTTCGTGTTTATATATGTGTGTGATTATGGTGTGTGTGTGTGTTTGTGTATATATGTGTGTGATTATGGTGTGTGTATATGTGTGTGATTATGGTGTGTGTGTGTGTGTATATATGTGTGTGATTATGGTGTGTGTATATGTGTGTGATTATGGTGTGTGTGTGTGTGTATATATGTGTGTGATTATGGTGTGTGTTCGTGTTTATATATGTGTGTGATTATGGTGTGTGTATATGTGTGTGATTATGGTGTGTGTGTGTGTGTATATATGTGTGTGATGATGGTGTGTGTCCGTGTTTATATATGTGTGTGTGTGTGTGTGTGTGTGTGTGTGTCTCAGGTGCTGGACGGCCCTGAGAGCCAGTACTCGGGGATGCAGATCGGAACGCTGCAGGATGAGGAAGAGGAGGAGGGCGGGGCCAGCGCTGGACCAGAGGAGCCCCCCCGGCCCTTCTCCCAATCCGCTCTGGGTATGACCTCTGACCCCACTCCGCTGCTCCTCTGGCCTCCGCCTGTATGAGGAGCGGGCCACGATCACTTCCTCTCCTGTAATGCTGAACCTCACCTTTTACATCAGAAAACCACACGCTCAGTCATGATGGCTGTATCTGTTGTCTGCTTCATTATATTATTGTTTTTCACCCACAAGAAAAAAAATATGTACATGAAGTGGTGGCATCTTTGAAAACCATGCGAAGCTTCAGTGACGCCAATACCTCATAGCACTGTGTGTTTATGTTCCAGCCCTGAGCAAGCCTCACCTCGTAGAGGGCAAAGGTCACAGCCGACAGTCGTCTGACAGCAGTGTGGATCGGCTGGTGCCAAAAGAAGACGTGCTGGAGTCTGCAGACCTGGAGAACAAGGCATGTGCTGTCACCTTTTACCCCGAGAGGTTCTGGCCCATGACGCCTCTTTGCCCTGTCGCTCTATGTAGTTATGTTGTATATTGTTCTAAGAATGTTCTTAGAATAATCATTTGGTTACGTCTTGCAGTGAAGTATTGTTGTCGAGGTGTGCTGCTGAGTCATGTTTGTAATGCAGCCTCCCAGGATTAAAGGAGAGATCGGTCACTACACCGACCCGACCGTGGAACCGCTGGTCCACTGCGTACGGCTGCTCTCGGCCTCCTTCCTGCTCACCGGACGCAGGAACGGTAAGACTGCACCCCCTCAGTTCTCAACCGCGCTTGCTCTTTGGTGCAGCTGTGTGTTCACATGCTGCCACCACGCTGCCACGGAAACCACACGTGTCACAATTGCGGAATGGTTGAAGGCGTCGTGTGGTTGGCTGGATTTACATGTCTGGAGGAGACGCCACCCCTGCCAGTGCAGAAGTGGTTAAGGCTGGACGGCTGTGTGTGTGGGGATCTGCTGTGTGCTTGATGGGTGTTGTGTATGCGTGTGTGTGTGTGTGTGAGATTGATGGGTGTTGTGTATGCGTGTGTGTGTGTGTGTGAGATTGATGGGTGTTGTGTATGCGTGTGTGTGTGTGTGTGAGATTGATGGGTGTTGTGTATGCGTGTGTGTGTGTGTGTGTGTGTGTGTGTGTGTGTGTGTGTATGTGTGTGTATGAGGATTAGCCGTGTGATTGGGTGTTGTGTGTGTGTGTGACGCATGTGTGTGAGATTGATGGGTGTTGTTTGTGTGTGTGTATGTGTGTGTATGAGGATTAGCCGTGTGATTGGGTGTTGTGTGTGTGTGTGTGTGTGTGTGTGATTGATGGGTGTTGTTTGTGTGTGTGTATGTGTGTATGAGGATTAGCTGTGTAATTGGGTGTTGTGTGTGTGTGTGTGTGTGTGTGTGTGTGTGAGAGATTGATGGGTGTTGTGTGTGTGTGTATGTGTGTGTATGAGGATTAGCCATGTGATTGGGTGTTGTGTGTGTGTGTATGTGTGTGTATGAGGATCAGCCGTGTGATTGGGTGTTGTGTGTGTGTGTGTGTGTGTGTGAGAGACGCGTGTGTATGTGTGTGTATGAGGATCAACCGTGTGATTGGGTGTTGTGTGTGCGTGTGAGTGTGTGTGAGATTGATGGGTGTTGTGTGTGTGTGTGTGTGTGTGTGTGTATGTATATGAGGATCAGCCATGTGATTGGGTGTTGTGTGTGTGTGTATGTGTGTGTATGAGGATCAGCCGTGTGATTGGGTGTTGTGTGTGTGTGTGTGTGTGTGTGTGAGAGACGCGTGTGTATGTGTGTGTATGAGGATCAACCGTGTGATTGGGTGTTGTGTGTGCGTGTGAGTGTGTGTTAGATTGATGGGTGTTGTGTGTGTGTGTGTGTGTGTGTGTGTGTGTGTGTGTGTGTGTGACGCGTGTGACGCGTGTGGTGTCTCGTACAGGTCTGGTTCCAGACAGGGAGGTGCGTGTGAGTGTGAAGACTCTGGCGGTGAGCTGTGTGGGCGCAGCGTCTGCTCTTCACCCCGAGGTCTTCTTCAACACCCTCTACAGGGAGCCTCTACAGGGCCTGCAGCCTGACGGTGAGGAGCCAACAGAGCACCCTCCACTGGAGGAAAACGCAAGGGACTTACAACACAGAGAATTCAAGACCTTCTCTCAATGGGTCCTGCTTCAAAAATCCATATTCTTTTCTTATTTGCTTTTTTAAAAAGATGAGGGCTATGTTTACAAACACAGTGGAGCAATGCACTAAAATAGAGACTTCACTGGGAGTCTCTTTTAAACTGACAGTTGACTGCTCTAGGTTTCCAGGTGTGTAGCTGTCAGCGTTGTTGTAGCAGTCAGATGTGTTGCTCATGTTGCCGGTGGAACTTTAAAGCTGAAAGTGCTTGGGTTGAGACCCTGCGGTGCAGTCTATTGGCAGCCGACTCCACCATAAACACTCTCCCCATGTGGACAGTGGCTCCATTTTCCACCATGACACTTTCTGCACTGTGATCCAGTCTCTATCTTTAACCCTTTCTACTTCAGATTCTGGTGAGGTAAAATCTGTGCAGGTCACCCTGGAAGCAAAGTAAAAAAATAATAGAATGTAACATAGCACAACTTAATATTTTACAGAGCAGCAGTACATAACGGACATTTTGCAGTTCGTCGAGCATGGAGACCCTCAGATCCGCGGGGCCACGGCTGTGCTGTGTGGAGCAGTCATTTACTCCATTCTGAACAAAACCCGCTTCTGTGTGGAGCCCTGGCTCGCTGCCGTCAAAAGCTCCACGGGTGAGTGCTGTGGGCTGAAAACCCCTCAACAGGCCTGCGTCACAAAGCAGGATTACTGAGCTGGATCACTTCACTGAGTAAGACCTGGAGCCCTCAATCTGGGACATGGATATAAACATGGAAAAAAGTTCTGATCTGTGTGGTTTTGTTCCCCCAGGAAACCCCCTCTCCCTGGGGAGCTGTGTGCTCCTACTGCAGAGGAGCCTGAGGGACGAGTCCTCTGTCACCTGCAGGATGGCCTGTCTGGCTGTGAGGGTGAGTGAGCTCCCACTCCTGTCTTGTGCGTGTGTGTGCATGTGTGTGCGTGTGTGTGCGTGTGTGTGCGTGTGCGTGCGTGCGTGTGCGTGCGTGTGCGTGCGTGTGCGTGCGTGTGCGTGCGTGTGCGCGCGTGTGCGCGGGTGTGTGTGCGTGTGTTGCGCGTGTGTTGCGCGTGTGTGCGCGTGAGTGTGCGTGTGTGTGTGTCTGTGACTGTTCTACTGTGTGTACACACTGATCCACTGTGCACGTTTGTACAGGCTGTATGTGTTTTGGAATATCGGTGTTTATGAATATGAGTGTAGCAGTGTTTTTTATGCTATGAATGAGTGTGACCCCTGTGTGACCCCTGTCCTTTGTCATTGCAGCACTGCCTCATGGCCCTGTGCAACAGTACCCTGGGTGAACTGGGTCTACAGCTGCTCACTGACATCCTGACCCTCAGAGACTGCTCCTATTGGCTGGTTCGGACAGAGCTGCTGGAGACGCTGGCTGAGATGGACTTTCGGTAGTGAGACCCTCCCCTGAGATTTTGGATTGCTTCTTGTCTGCCACCATAGACATTGTCTCTGAACCACTTTCTTGTCCTCTGTTAGATTAGTGAGTTTCCTCGAGAGGAAGACGGAAAGATTACACAAAGGAGAGCACCACTACACGAGAGTGAGTAACATGAGCTTCAGACGTTTAGCTGTAAGCCTCCGCCTGTTCGAAGAGTTGGGTGCCGCCATTGTACCTTTGAGCAAAGTACTTATCCTGAATTACTTCAGATAATATCCAGCTGCAGAAAGGGATTGTATGCTAATTTAATCTGTGTAACTCACTCTCCATAAGAGTGCCTTACACATGCTGAAATCTCATGCCATTTAATCATGCCGAAGGTTGTTTTTTTTACATGTTTCTGTTTCTTCCTCCAGCTGCTGAAGCTGCAGGACCGGGTCCTGAACGACGTGGTCATCCACTGCCTGGGAGACGAGGACCCTCGAGTGAGGCGCGTGGCAGCAGCGTCGGTCAGCAGGTACGCGCGTTTGGCGCTGGGGAAGCCTCCGTGCCCCCGTTCCTCGCCGCGCCGTTCCGACCGCTCGACGCTCCTGCTGCTGTAACCCGCTCCCTCGTTGCTGTTCCTCCTAGGCTGATCTCCCGGCTGTTCTTCAGCTGCGACCAGGGGCAGGCGGACCCGGTGGTGGCCATGGCTCGGGACCAGAGTGGCGTGCACCTGAAGCTGCTCATGCACGAAACGCCGCCCCCGTCCCACTTCACCGTCAGCACCATCAGCAGGTACAAACGCACCCCCGTCAGCACCATCAGCAGGTACAAACACACCCCCGTCCCAGTTCATGGTCAGCACCATCAGCAGGTACAAACACACCCCCTTCAGCACCATCAGCAGGTACAAACACACCCCCATCCCAGTTCACAGTCAGCACCATCAGCAGGTACAAACACACCCCTGTCAGCACCATCAGCAGGTACAAACACCCCCGTCAGCTCCATCAGCAGGTACAAACACACCCCCGTCCCTGTTCACCGTCAGCACCATCAGCAGGTACAAACACACCCCCTTCCGCACCATCAGCAGGTACAAACACCCCCCCATCCCAGTTCACAGTCAGCACCATCAGCAGGTACAAACACACCCCCGTCTGCACCATCAGCAGGTACAAACACCCCCGTCAGCTCCATCAGCAGGTACAAACACACCCCTGGCTGCACCATCAACAGGTACAAACACACCCCCATCTGCACCATCAGCAGGTATAAACACACCCCTGTCCCACTTCACTGTCTGCACCATCAACAGGTACAAACGCAGCTGCACGCTGTCTTAATCCACTCTCCTACGAACCTTTAACCCTTGTAGAATGGTTTTGCCTGTTCTAGAACTCTGCTGCTTATCAGCAGTGATCGTTACATCAGCATTAGAATGCTCAGTTATGAACTTTCTAATCACGTATTTGAGATTTTATACCTTAAAGGGTTATGGTGATGTGCTTTTGAATTGTGTGCTGTCCACTGTGGCCAATCAACATCTCAAAACTATCTTAGTGAGACAATGCTTGCTGCAAAAATCTGTGATGCCAAGTCTATGTATGGCCTTGCTCTCCCTATTTGAGGATCAAATCTGTAGGCGGTTTTGTCACCAATACTTTTGTTGGCTCCTGAAGACGCTTTGCTCTTACAGAAACCTTGGCAGTTATACCAGTTCATCAAGGTGCTGTATGTTTATAAGCAGCATGCTAATTGGGTATTGGCAGCCTGCCAATCAGCATGGAGGACCCTGATAGGCAGACACCCAGCTCAGGCATTCAGTACTGTCTGAACACTCCTCCAAATGTGTTTCTGCATGTCAGGTTGAGAGCCAGTAGATAGCATTGATTATTTCTTCACTGGCTGTCTGTTAAAGGGATATTTCACTTTGGTACAGCACAAGCAATTTTGTGGAGCTTACCTCCATTTTTAGCTAACCTAAACCTGATAATGGCTAATCGGCTAAAAACAAAAATGCTGAACATTTGACATTAATACTTTTATCAATTTATTATCCTCCATCATGGCTGATATTCAATCTGTGCAAAGTTAAATATCCCTTTAAGAGCACCAAATGCACAGCATTACCAGCCTTATATAATAAGAAACAGACATGGCCTTTGTTTCCTAATCGAGGTCGCTAGTTTTGTTTTCGTACAGAAAGCTGTTGCACCTTTCAGGGTTGTTGATGCACTTGTGCCTCTTGTCCCTCAGGACGTACAGGGGCTACAGTGTCTCTCAGAACACGTCAGACGTCACCGTGGAGAACAGCCTGTCCCGGGTGATCACGGCTGTGTCCCATGCGCTCGTCGCCTCCACCTCCCGGGCCCTGACTGTGAGCCGCTCCACCACGCCACCACTAACCACATCTGACACTGATCCCTGATCAGCAGTACAACACTGATCTCTGATCCGCAATACAACTCTGATCTCTGATCTGTGCTCACACTTCAACACTGATCTCTGATCAGCAGTACAACACTGATCTCTGATCAGCAGTACAACACTGATCTCTGGTCTGTGCTCACACTTCAACACTGATCTCTGATTAGTGCTCACAATACAACACTGATCTCTGATCAGCAGTACAACACTGATCTCTGATCAGCAGTACAACACTGATCTCTGATTAGTGCTAACAATACAACACTGATCTCTGATTAGTGCTAACAATACAACACTGATCTCTGATCAGTGCTCACAAAACAACACTGATCTCTGATTAGTGCTCACAATACAACACTGATCTCTGACCAGTGCTCACAAAACGACACTGATCTCTGATTAGTTCTCACAATACAACACTGATCTCTGATTAGTGCTAACAATACAACACTGATCTCTGATCAGTGCTCACAAAACAACACTGATCTCTGATTAGTGCTCACAATACAACACTGATCTCTGACGAGTGCTCTAAAATGATTTTTAATTGCTCCAGCTATTTGCAGTTACATGGAGGAATTTGTTCAAAATGAAGATTGACAGCTTGCAATACTTGTTTGCCTGCGAGCATAGAGTGACAAAGGCTTTCTGTGTTTTGGTGAGGCAACGTTCCTGCTGAGTTTTAATTTTTTGAAGAGATGGCGATACACTGGGTTACAGTTTTTAGGGGCTCTCTTCAGATCATTTTCATCTTTTCAGTGAAGCTCAGTGACTTGCACAGTGGTTGCACACATCCCATGCTACAATAATCTCTCCATCACACCCTCAAGAACAAGTAGTCCATGTAACAGACACATTCAGCACTGATCTGTTCGTCTTTTCTTTTGCACTGGGGAAAAATAAAGGAAAAAGAAAAAAGCAGGTGCATCAAAAATCTCAACAGGTCCTGGACATAAAACAAATTATGATAGTCGAGTCCACACTGGATACTGCTCCCAAGATAAAAGTTTTTCGTAACCCCACAAAACATGACATTTTGAGCTGTACACTCATCAGCCATTTGAAAATGGTGCCATTTCTAGCTATCATATTTTCTTTTTCACAGCACACACAGAAGATTAATCGCTTGTCTCCGGGGAAAAACTGGTGAAGCTGATGTGGTGAATGATTGGCTGGAAGTCTGATGATTGTGGCCGCGGCTTTTCTTTCTCCAGTTCGGCTGCTGTGAAGCTCTATGCCTCCTGTCCTCCTCCTACCCAGCATGCATCTGGAGCGTGGGCTGGCATTGCGGGTACGTCAGCTCCTCTGCTGGCCAGCTCAATCGCTCCAGCCTCTACAAGAACAGGGGTCGTTCCCACAGGTAAGGCAGTCACATACATATCCATCCTGTCAATGGTATCTACCAGTTCTTTCCCGTTGGGGATTTTTCCGTTATGCGTTTTATCTATGGTATGTACAGACTCTGTCCAGGTGGGGAGGTGTCTGTAATGCATCTGCGGTATTTCTGTGCATTGGAAGTTGATTCTGATCTGTAATGTTGTATCTATGGTATTTCTGTGCATTGGAAGTTGTCTCTGTAATGCAGACTGATCTTTAATGTGGTATCTATGGTCCTCAGTGCGCCCCAGTCAGACTCGGTGGATGACTCAAAGCGGAGCTGTATAGTGGGCGTAGCCAACATGGTGCTGTCGCTGCTGTCTTCTGCTTGGTTCCCTCTTGACCTGTCAGCACACCAGGATGCCATGCTATTGGCTGGCAACCTCCTCGCAGGTAATGTACACAGTGCTGTGGAGTGCAATGCTTTCTGATTGGCTGTAATCTTTCAGTGACTGACATAACAGGAGGGCTCATCCTCCTGTAACAGTGGTTACCAGCCCTGCTCCTGGAGATCCACCGACCTGTTGGTTTTCACCCAGACCCTAATAAAGCTCGCCTCATTCAACAGCTAGAGATCTTGTCGAGCTGCTAATTAGTAGATTCATGTGTGCTAAATGTGGGTTGCAATGAGAACCTATAGGATGGTAGATCTCCAGAAACAGGGATGTTTACATCCCCTGCTTTTAGTCTGTTTCTCTCATCACTGACCCCCGACTTCCGTCTATCCAGCTGTGGCCCCCAAGTGTCTGAGGGGCCCTTGGACGGGGGATGAGGAGCCCGGCGGCGGTGGCGCTAAGCCGGAGGAGCCGTGGCCGGCGCTTGGCGACCGCTCCGTAGCCGCTATGCTGGAGCAGCTGTTCTCACACCTGCTGAAGGTCATCAACATCTGCGCCCATGTGCTCGATGAGATGGCCCCCGGCCCTGCCGCCAAGGTAACCGGGGGGGAGGGGCCTGTTGCTGCGCTAGTTCCAGTATTCCAGAACATAGGCTGGTCAGCTCTTCTGTCATAGGCTTGGTCTTCATATGCGTGCTAACCAGCCTGTGTTTTTACCGACAGGCCTCTCTCCCCTCTCTGTCCAACACCCCCTCCTTGAGCCCCATCCGCAGGAAGAGCAAAGACAAGGAGCCGGCGGAGCCCACCGGCGCCCCCATGAGTCCAAAAAGAAGCAGCGAGGGTAACCCAGGTAACGGGGCCAGCCCCTCATTCGTGTAGTTGTATAGTCCTCAAGGGCTGTTTCAGTTCCGTTATCACTGCTCCCCCTGTTGGACACTTGGGGAATTGACCTGTTGGAGCAGAGAGTGGTCAGTGACTCTGCGTTATGGGAGTTTAGCCCTGATCTGAAAGCGCTGCGCTCCCCTCCCCCAGCAGGCCGAGCTGCAGACGCCGCAGGCACCGCCACGCTCAAGTCCACCACGCTGGGCAGCTTCTACCACCTCCCACCCTACCTGAAGCTGCACGACGTCCTGAAGGCCACGCACGCCAACTACAAGGTAGCTGCAGCGTGGATGCCCACCAGGGCTCTAGGCTAACATTTCTCCATTTCACACGTGCTTCTAAGTTGAAGAATTTTGGAGTCCACAAATGCATCCCAAGTAGCACGTGTCAATTTTCAAATGCTCCTAATATTGGGGCGCTGTACACCCTTAGACCCCCACCTTCACTCACCTGGCCCAAATAGAGTTATGCTGATTTATCTTTACTTTTTCTGATTCATGTCTTATTTAAATAATGATGCAAGTGATGAACGTGAAAGATTTTTGTCCTTCGAGGAACATTAAAATTATGCCTAAAACTTGCCTGAGTAATGCTGCCGAATAACTACAGTACATTTGAAAGAGGTTTAAAAATGGGCAGAATCTGGTCCAGATTTGTACTGCTGAACCTTCTGTGCGACTCATTCTGTGTCTACAGTGGTGCTGTTTTCTTGGATATAAAAAATAAAAAAAAAGTGGGCTTAAGGAAAATATTTTCACCGCGTCAAAAGAAAACATGAACTGTGAGTGTATGGCAGCTTCAGCGTTGCTGTGGCAGACAGACCTGTGAGTGTATGGCAGCTTCAGCGTTGCTGTGGCAGGCAGACGGACGCCCTCTCTCACATGGCCGGTTTCTCCGTGCAGGTGACCCTGGACCTCCACAGCGGCAGCGATAAGTTCGGCAGTTTCCTGCGGGCGGCGCTGGACGTCCTGTCCCAGCTGCTGGAGCTGACCATGCTGCAGGACATCGGAAAGGTAGGGGCCGTTTACGGAGCGACCGCGTTCACGGTCAGAGAGCTCGGTTCTCACAGTGACTGTGCCTCTCTGCAGTGCGTGGAGGAGATCCTGGGGTACCTCAAGTCCTGCTTCTCCAGAGAGCCCACCATGGCAACCGTCTGTGTGCAACAGGTGAGGGGACAACTTGCTCACCCAGTCTGACTTCATCTTCATCTTCACCTTTCGCACATCATCATCATCTTCACTTTTCACATCGTCATCTTCCTCTTCACTTTTCACATCATCTTCATCCTCACTTTTCATACATCATCTTCATCTTTCTCACTCTCACGTCATCATCTTCCTCTTCACTTTTAACTTTGGTGAACGTGAATGTTAGTGGGCTGTCTGTGAATTCTCACCGTCAACGAGATTGAGTGGAATTATGGGGCTTGTATGCATGTGCATTTGTAGTTCTTATGTTGGGAGGTCAGGTGGTTAATGCTCCTGTGCTGTTTGCTCAGCTGCTGAAGACCCTGTTTGGGACCAACCTGGCGTCCCAGTTCGACGGGTCGTGGTGGAACCCCAGTAAGGCCCAGGGGAAGGCCCTGCGGCTGGGCTCCTCCAGCCTGCGGCCCGGGCTCTACCACTACTGCTTCATGGCCCCCTACACACACTTCACCCAGGCGCTCGCCGACGCCAGCCTGAGGAACATGGTGCAGGCCGAGCAGGAGCAGGACGCGTCCGGGTGAGTGGGAGAGACACGCAGACATATACACACACACACGCACACACACGCACACACACACACACGCATACACGCACATGCACACACACGCATACACGCGCACACAAACAAACAAACACACGCATACACGCGCACACAAACAAACAAACACACGCATACACGCACACAAACAAACAAACTCACGCATACACGCGCACACAAACAAACAAACACAGACACACACATACACGCACACACACACACACGCATACACGCGCACACAGACACACACATACGCGCACACAGACACACGCATACACGCGCACACAGACAAACAAACACAGACACACGCATACATGCGCACACAAACACAAACACAGACACGCACATACGCACACAAACAAACAAACGCAGACGCACACATACACACACACAAACACAGACGCGCACACAAACACAGACGTGCACACACACATAGACACACGTAGACATACACACTTGGACACACACACGTGCATACACACATAGACACACACACACAGAAATGCATACACACGCAGACGTACGCGCACACACACGAGTGAACTGTATTCATGGTTATGTCTGTTTATGTGAACACACACTGCCTCAGACAGAATGACACTGATCAGTCCCAGGTGCTGCTACAGGTCCGGCTCAGTCTGTCTCTCGTACTTGCAGGTGGTTTGATGTGATGCAGAAGGTGTCCAACCAGCTCAGGTCAAGCATCACTAATGTTACCCGGCAAAGAGGGGACAAGGTAAGAGACATACCAATAAATTAAGTTTAGTATTCATCATGGGCTGTTAAGCAGATACATAGACAAGTGTTTCACGCATTTCCCACATAATAAAATGTCAGCATGTTCCTTCTGACAGTCTTAAGAAGGAAGCCTGTCCTGCTTTCACAGTGTGTGTATTCTCCCCCAGGCCCCAGTGCTTAACAGGGGCCAGCTGTTCATTAGCAGTGTGCCACTCTTACTCTCTCTCTCTCTCTCTCTCTCTCTCTCTCTCTCTCTCTCTCTCTCTCTCTCTCTCTCTCTCTCTCTCTCTCTCTCTCTCTCTCTCTCTCTCTCTCTCTCTCTCTCTCTCTCTCTCTCTCTCTCTCTCCCTCTCCCTCTCCCTCTCTCAGAACACCATCCACAGTCACATCCGTCTGTTCGAGCCGCTGGTGATTAAGGCGCTGAAGCAGTACACCACCAGCACCTCTGTGTCTCTGCAGCGGCAGGTTCTGGACCTGCTGGCCCAGCTGGTGCAGCTCCGGGTCAACTATTGCCTGCTGGACTCAGACCAGGTCAGCCCACAGCCCAGTGCTGGAGAGTTATTCATGACTTTAACCTTATTAACACCCATATTCACTTATCCAAGTCCCTGAAGACACTTATGTTCTCTTACACGAGATAAGAGCCTCTACTCATGTAATGTAATGTCATTGATCCTCTTTTTGTAATTGATCCGTTATTAGCTGTTAAATATTGTATGCCCCTTTTCTACATGCTTACTTATTGTAATTGACTCGCATGTTGTTTGTTGTTGTTGAAGCTTCAGGTTTGAATCTTGGTGTTTCTCACCAGTCAGTGGGACCGTAGCATTCTGACTGAAAGGCATGTTTCCATGTTCTGTTGTCACCTGGGAGCTGGAGAACAGTCAGTGACCATGTTGCAGCATTCATGGCCTGATCTTTGGATTAGCTCTTGCTTTTGGTCTCGTTTCATAAGTGTTAAATGTCTGGTGCCTTAAGCCATGCTGAGTGGGCTTGATGCTAATTCTGTGTCCCTCCTTCTCAATGGCAGGTCTTCATTGGCTTTGTACTGAAACAGTTTGAGTACATAGAGGTTGGCCAGTTCAGGTAAGGGTCTCTCCCATGCTTTCATCTCTGTGTAAAACCTGTCAAGTGTTCATTTGTAACAGAATTCATCTTCAGCTAGCTTTCAGTATGTAGAAAAATATGATTTCTTCCACACTTGTGTGAAGAATAATGAATTAAGAATGTATTGATAAAACCAACATGTTGCAGTGCCTCTTGTATACAAAACAATAATATTTTAAATTTAAAACTACCAATCAGTAAACAGCTGTCAGTCTGCAGCCAGCGTCTCAGTGAAGCGTTAATGTTTATGATGATGAGGATTTAAGCGTGTCTCTGTGTCTCTGTCTCGCAGGGACTCGGAGGCCATCATTCCCAGCATCTTCTTCTTCCTGGTGCTCCTCTCCTACGAGCGCTACCACTCCAAGCAGATCATCAGCATCCCCAAGATCATCCAGCTGTGTGATGGCATCATGGCCAGCGGCCGGTGGGCTGTCACTCATGGTACGCCCCGCCCACCCTGTGCTGGGTGCTTTTCCCTGTGCTGTCTGTTGATTGGTCAGATTATGCTGTGTGTGATTGTTTGTTTTAGCCTGTGATGTGTGCTGATTGGTTGGTTTATCTTGCGCTGTGTGTGATTGTTGGTTTATCCTATGGTGTGTGTGATTGGTCAGATTATGCTGTGCTGTGTATGACTGGTTGGTTTATCCTGCGCTGTTTGTTGATTGGTTGCGTGTCCCTCAGCGATCCCAGCACTGCAGCCCATCGTACACGACCTGTTTGTGCTGCGCGGATCCAACAAGGCGGATGCTGGGCGGGAGCTGGAGACCCAGAAGGAGGTGGTGGTGTCCATGCTGCTGCGCCTCATCCAGCACCACCAGGTACACCCCGATCTGACACTCTTCCTCCGGTCTCAGTCTCTATCCCCGCTCTTCCCCCGCTCTCAGTCTCTATCCCCCACTCTTCAGCAGGTCTCAGTCTCTATCCCCCAATCTTCAGCAGGTCTCAGTCTCTATCCCCCACTCTTCAGCAGGTCTCAGTCTCTATCCCCCAATCTTCAGCAGGTCTCAGTCTCTATCCCCCACTCTTCAGCAGGTCTCAGTCTCTATCCCCCGCTCTTCAGCAGGTCTCAGTCTCTATCCCCCACTTTTCCCCCGCTCTCAGTCTCTATCCCCCACGCTTTCACCAGTCTCAGTCTCTATCCCCCGCTCTCAGTCTCTATCCCCCGCTCTCAGTCTCTATCCCCCGCTCTCAGTCTCTATCCCCCGCTCTCAGTCTCTATCCCCCGCTCTCAGTCTCTATCCCCCTCTCTCAGTCTCTATCCCCCTCTCTTCCCCCGTTCTCAGTAACGACCCCCCAGTCCCACTAGATTCAGTCCCATCCGTTCGTTTGAGTTGGTGGTTAATCCCCTCACTGTCGCCGCCCTGCAGGTGCTGCAGATGTTCATCCTGGTGCTGCAGCAGTGTCACAAGGAGAACGAGGACAAGTGGAAGAGGATGTCCCGGCAGATCGCTGACATCATCCTGCCCATGATCGCCAAGCAACAGGCGAGTCCCCCCGCTCCCCTCACCCATTTCGAGCTGTTTCATTATTTCCTCATTTTCTCATTTTTGTGTAAAGTATATTTATACTGAGAGGCAGAGATGTATACAGGAGCTTTCTAAAGGCTGATAGCATGTTGGCACAGCAGTTTTTTAAGGTTGTTGTTGTTCTCACCTGTGCTGCAGATGCTCCTGGACTCCCACGAGGCCCTGGGGGTGCTGAACACCCTGTTTGAGACGGTGGCCCCCTCCTCCCTGCGGCCTGTGGACATGCTGTTGAAGAGCATGTTTGTCACGCCCGTCACCATGGTGAGCCCCGCCCCCGCTCCAGTCCCTCCAGTGACTCCAGTCGCCCTTCCTGGACCCCCCCTTCCTGTCCCTGCACTACCTCCTCCTAGTCCTGGTCATAAACCTGCCCCTCCCCCATCCCCTTTCCTATCTACTAGCCCCTCCCTTTCCTGCTCCCTCTACTAGGTCCTCCTCTTCCTTTTCCCTCCACACTTCACCCTGTCCTCTCCCACCCCCACTAGCCCCTCCAGTCCCATGCACTTTGGGCTCTGTGGGTGACTCTCAGTCCTGTCCCCCCCCTCTCTCCCAGGCATCCGTGGCCATGGTACAGCTGTGGGTCTCCGGAATTTTGGCTGTCCTCAGAGTCCTCATCTCCCAGTCCACAGAGGACATCGTCCTGTCCCGTGTGCAAGAGCTCTCCCTGTCCCCCTTTCTCCTGTCCTGTCAGACCATCCAAAGGCTCCGGGGAGAGGGGCCTCACACTCCCCCCGCCAAGGAAGAGGAGGAGGACGGGGAACTGCCCCGTCACCCACCCGAGGAAGCCTTCTCCAGGTGCGCCCATTAGCCAGCGCTTGAGCCAAATATGGCTACAGTCTAACCAGGGCTATTGTAGACATTAAAAAAAAACATTAAAACATTTTAATGCTGATCTCACAATTGATTCCTACTGGGTCACTGAAAGCATTGGAGTCCTAGAACACTGACTTGTTGAAAAACATTCCAAAAAGCCCAGCTCTTCAGAGGGTTAAATTTTTACTCTGAGTTGAGCTGTAGCCCACCGCTGCCCCCTGGTGGGCAGGGGCTCTGTGCGGTACAGTGATGAGCCTCTGGGCCTATCCTGCAGGTTCCTGCTGCAGCTGGTGGGGATTCTGCTGGAGGACATTGCCACCAAGCGAGTGAAGTTGGACATGAGCGTGGAGCAACACACATTCTACTGCCAGCAACTTGGCACCCTGCTCATGTGCCTCATTCACGTCTTTAAATCAGGTACACTTGTCCGTCGCGCTCCCACAGCTGTGTCTCATTCATTGCTTATAGACCTGTCATTTTCAACAGGTTCCTGCAGATCTAGTATTAGTAGAATCATCATTTATGAGTGTCAGACAAGAGGGCACCAGCTGTGTTCATCAAATATGATTCCAGCACCTATAATGGGGAGTAGGCCCTGGCACACACCATACGTTTGTCTGATTTGAGGACGAGAGTCGTGCTGATCTGGAGACCCTGACTCCATGCTGCGTTTTTTGACAGGCATGTTCCGGCGGATCACGGCGGCTGCCACCAGGCTCCTGAAGGCGGAGGGGGGAGAGGGCAGCTTCTACACCCTGGAGGGGCTGAACAGCATGGTGCAGTCTCTCATCACCACCCACCCCTCCCTGGTTCTGCTCTGGTGCCAGGTCCTCCTGGTCATCGACTACACCAACTACACCTGGTGGTCCGAGGTGCACCAGACACCTAGGTGGGTCCCCGAACTCCCTGCTGCCAAACCTGCCCCCCTCAGCAGCTAAACCCTCCCCCTCACATGCTGATTGTCTGTCCCCAGGAGGCACAGCCTGTCCCGGACCAAGCTGCTGAGCCCCCACCCGTCTGTGGACGGCGAGGAGGAGCACCCGGACACCAGGCTGGCCGTCTGTAACCGGGAGATCGTGCACAGGGGGGCCCTCATCCTCTTCTGCGACTATGTGGTGAGCCCAGGTGTTGCTCAGGGGTTCCTCAGGGGTTCCTCAGGGGTTCCTCAGGGGTCCCTCAGGGGTCCATCATGGGTCCAAGCATCTAACACACAGAAAGGGTTGATTAGTTAGGAATCCCGTTTCCCTTCCTAAACTTTTTCCTTGCCACCGCCACTAGCCCCCCCACTAGTCACTTCACTCGCATACCTTTAATATAGTGATATGCTTTACGAAGCAGCAAGACTCTTTGAACATTAGAGCTTAATAATACATAGTGATAAGAACGGGTTGGCCATTTGCCTACATGCTGGAGAAGATCCAGAACAGTTTCAAGCATGGATTATACCTGAGGTTCTCTGCCTCTACTATGACCTGGCAAGCTGTTCCATGCATTCCCTCTGCTTTTTTAAATTCATGATATCTGAATAGAATTTACCTTTGGCTCTTTTTTACATATTCTCCCAACCTGAATAATCTTCATAAGGTTCATGTTATTAATTCTTCATGAAATGGATATCCTTAATCTCCTTTACAAAGCGTGAGGAGGTTATTCAAAATGAACCTCAGTGATTCTATTGGAAACTAAGACCCAGTAAATGTGTTTGGTTGGTTATCCACTCTGTGAGCATATTATTAGGCATTTTTTAGACCTATTTTTTTAGACTTATTTGTCTTCTGCTGCTGTAGCCTATCCTCTTAAGAGGTTTAATGCATTGTGCATTGTAGTTGCTCTTCTACATACCTGTTGTAATGTGTGGTTATTTGCATTACCATCGCCTTCCTGTCAGCTTCTCCACTGACCTATCTCATTAACAAGGCGTTTTGGCCCGCAGAACTGCTGCTCACTGGATGCAAACTCTAGAGAACCTCTTGACCATGTCTGCATGTTTTTCTGCATTTAGTTGCTGCCACATGATTGGCTGATTAAATATTTGCATTAACAAGCTGGTGTACAGGTCTACCTAATAAAGTGCTCACTGAGTGTATAATGAGCTTGTAAATAAGTGCTTATCAGCACCATTGATATGGCGTGTTTTGAATCATTTGGTCATTGCTATTTTGCGACATCATTAAATAAAGAGTTCCTCTGTTTGTTAAATTTTGGGGCTGCCCCTCTCAGTGCCAGAACCTGCACGATTCAGAGCACCTCACCTGGCTCATTGTCAACCACGTACGGGACCTGATCAACCTATCCCATGAGCCTCCGGTGCAGGACTTCATCAGCGCCATCCACCGAAACTCGGCCGCCAGCGGGCTGTTCATCCAGGCCATCCAGTCCCGCTGTGAGAACCTCTCCACTGTGAGTGTCACCTCTCCTTTCTCTCCCTCCTTTCTCTCTCTCCATCCGATCCCTCCATCTCTTCTGTGTGGTGTGAGCCTGGTGAAATGGGTTTAGTTCCACGGGCTGGGGGTCGTAGACAGACCGGTTTGTAAATCTATGCAGTGTCCAAAAGTTTAATTTTACCTTTTAAAATGGCCTTTTCTGTGCCACAGAGTAAAACAGCAATGCATGTGTTGTGTTGAATGACAAATGTAGATTATGCAGGCTTATGTGTGTACAGTAGACAAAGTGTTAAGTGATGAGATATTTGTGTCCCTGTGGTGGTGGTGAATTGGCGTACAGTAGTGTTGAGTGATGGGGTGTTTGTGATCTGTGTAAAGTGGTGTATTAGTGTACAGTAGTGTTGAGTGATGGGGTGTTTGTGTACCTGTGTAAAGTGGTGTATTAGTGTACAGTAGTGTTGAGTGATGGGGTGTTTGTGTACCTGTGTAAAGTGGTGTATTAGCGTACAGTTGTGTTGAGTGATGGGCTGTTTGTGTACCTGTGTAAAGTGGTGTATTAGTGTACAGTAGTGTTGAGTGATGGGGTGTTTGTGTACCTGTGTAAAGTGGTGTATTAGTGTACAGTAGTGTTGAGTGATGGGGTGTTTGTGTACCTGTGTAAAGTGGTGTATTAGTGTACAGTAGTGTTGAGTGATGGGGTGTTTGTGTACCTGTGTAAAGTGGTGTATTAGCGTACAGTAGTGTTGAGTGATGGGCTGTTTGTGTACCTGTGTAAAGTGGTGTATTAGCGTACAGTAGTGTTGAGTGATGGGCTGTTTGTGTACCTGTGTAAAGTGGTGTATTAGTGTACAGTAGTGTTGAGTGATGGCGTGTTTGTGTGCCTGTGTAAAGTGGTGTATTAGTGTACATTTGGGTAGTTTTGAGGTGTGTCT
>NC_083765.1:46238083-46243083 GCF_963514075.1 Conger conger | reverse complement strand
GTGATGGTGATGGTGATGGTGATGGTGATGGTGATGGTAATGATGATGGTATATAATGGTGATGGTGTATGCCCACAGGAGTTTAACCTCAGCCTGCTGTCTCCCTGCCTGAGTGTGGGCGTGCAGCGCCTCTCCCGGGGGCAGGGCGGGGTGTTTTTAGAGACATCCCTACAGGCCCTGCTGGACCGGCTCTCTGGCCTCCTGCAGCTCCTCCCCGTCCCGCACCAGCCCTTCCTGCCCCCCTCCGACCCCGCCCTCTCTCCCTCGGCCTACTGGGAGAAGCTCTCTGACATCTACGGTGAGCCTGCGGAACCTCAAGGCCCCTTCTGGTTTCTTCTGAAAAACTTGACTCTAGGATGCAGAATTGGAACTAAACGTTTCTTCTTCAGGACCTAAAAGCATATTGTTTGGTGTGCACAGCATGAGAGTGTGTGTGTGTTTTGCTGTCCATGTAAACAATTCTTGGGATGGGTGTATCTGTGTGTTGTTAGGCAGACATGTGTGCTGATTGGTTGATTTACTGGTAGCTCCACCCAGCCATCTGCTTGTGACTCTTCCTCCCATCAGTTTTTTAAATCCAGTGTACAGATGGTGTACAAAGGGGATTTCAGTCTCACTCACACGCACTCACACACACTCACTCACTCTCTCACTCTCTCACTCTCACACTCACTCACTCACTCACTCACTCACTCACTCACTCACTCACTCACTCACTCACTCACTCACTCACTCACTCACTCTCTCACTCTCTCACTCACTCTCTCACTCTCTCCCACTCTCCATGCAGGAGATGCAGGTGTGTACCAGACAGTGGTGAGTCTGTGCCGAGCTTTGAGTCGGTACCTGCTGGCCCTCCCCACGCTCCCCTCCTCCCTGCAGATCCCCCGGGAGAAGGAGGTCCTGATCACCCGCTTCACCACGCTGGCCCTGGAGGTGAGCGCAGAACACCATTCACTAATTCACTTCATCCCTTTTATTCCCAGCCACACTTTGTGATTCGGTGAAATGAACTCATCAAATTGTGTTTGAGAATGGGGGGGGGGGGGGGGGGGAAAGGCATTTATTCAATGAATGGCAAACGGTTAATGACAAAAGTGGGGTTGTCTGAGTGGGTAGAGTGCAGTCCGTGTGTCGTCTCTCTCCTCTGCTCTCATGGTGTGTCCTGCAGGTCAGGACAGTGCATTGTGGGTAAAAGCTGTGTGTTCTCTCCTCAGGCGGTGACATGGTGTGTGCTGCAGGATCAGGCCTTCCTCAGTTTGGATCTGCAGGCGGTTCTGTGCTGCTGTTGCCTGGCGCTGCAGCAGACCTGCGTCTGGAACCTTCTCTCGGCTGTGGCGTACGCGAGCCGGACCTGCTCGCTCATCCAGTGCGTGCGGCTGCTCGTCTACGCAGGTCAGCCACGCCCCGCTTATCTCATTCCTGCTTCGGGAAGCGCTGTGCACCTCACCTGCTCGTGTTTCCAGGCCTGTTTTCATGAACCGACTCAAAGCCTGTGAAAGTCAGAAAATATAATGGCTGCGCTTGCTCACGCCGTTCTCAGATGCTGCCCGGAAGGCGTTGGGCCTTGTTCTTTAGTAGAACAAGAGCCTCGGGTAGCTGGTCTGTTAGGGTTCCTAATGTGAGCCTGTTCTCTTTGTAATGGACTGTTCTCACTTCTAGGGTTCTCAGTGTAATGTGGGCCTGTTCTCTCAGTAGCAGACTGGCTCTGGGGTCTCTATGGTTCCTGGTGTAATGTGGGCCTGTTCTCTCAGTAGCAGACCGGCCCTGGGGTCTCTATGGTTCCTGGTGTAATGGTCCTGTGTTCCTCAGTGGCTGTGGAGCCTGGAGACCAGCTCCTGAGGCCCACCCGGAGGAGGCTGTGCCGGGACAGCGGGGCAGAGGAAGACCAGGTGGACACACCTTCTAAAGACAGTGAGTCCCGCCCCCCCCCCCCACTACATAGAGCACCATGTCGAGTCCTGTTAATTGTAAGGCCTCCGCTGATTGGCAGCCCATTAAACAGTCTCACTACTGATTGGTTAAATTGAATGTCATTTAACTTGTACAATAAACATAGTATGTACATGACCACTGCAAACCCCTCCTGTAGAGGGCAGTATAAGAACAGTATAAAATCTTCTATTAGGCAGTGAAGTGCGTGATTGTTTTTTTGGTTGCCGTGCATGTGCTATATCACCTGTATGTGTCTGAGTTTGTGCTGCTGTTTCTGTGTGTATCAGATCTGTGTGTGAAGAGGGCTTGTGAGGTGATGTCTGAGCTGGTGGAGGCTCTTCAGGGTGTCCTGGCCGTGGGGCACCCCAGAAACCGCAGGATCCCCCTCTTCCTCACCCCCACCCTGCGCAACATCATCATCAGCCTGGCCCGGCTGCCGCTGGTCAACAGCTACACCAGAGTGCCCCCGCTGGTGAGCGCAGGAACTGCAGCAACGCAGGACTGTGTGTGTGTGTGTGTGTGTGTGTGTGTGTGTGTGTGTGTGTGTGTGTGTGTGTGTGTGTGTGTGTATACGAGCACGGGTGTGTGTATTCGCACACTTGCACGGTCCCACACGTGTATGTATTCACTTTAAAGCACAACAGTCACTCTTGATCAGTCACGCTCCTGTGCTGCTGCAGGTTTGGAAGTTGGGCTGGTCCCCCACCGCTGGCGGAGAGCTGGGCACTGTGCTGCCGGAGATCCCTGTAGAGTTCCTGCAGGAGAAGGACGTCTTCAGGGAGTTCCTGTACCGCATCAACATCCTGGGTAAGGGAAACAGGAAGTGGGAAGTGTGTAGCATTCAAAAGGAAACATTAATGTGATCTCAGTGTCCAGCCAGCATGTCTTTAGAATCAAACTTATCAGCGGATCCTTTTGTCTTGGGAACATCTGGGCACTTTACCAGAACTTCAGCTAAGACAAAATTCAGTATTAGTAACAGGTCTAGACACATGAAAACAGGTGTTTCTCATGATCTGATTTAAAGTCCAGCCCACAGCTGTTTTCAGATGACATTGCGTTTCTTACATTACATTTTTTTTGGCAGAAGCTTTTATCCAAAGGCATGTGCTGTAAGTGCATACCAGAGTCTGGAACAACTGCAGAACACAGGCCAGATAAAGGACACAAAACTAGCAGCTATCTATTGCCCCATTATGTCTAGTTTGCACTAACAGCATAGACAAAGTCAGTGAAGTTATGAAAATAACTTCAACATGAAAATGCAAAAAGATCAAGAAAGAAGCTAGACCTGCAGAGGAGCAATTTAGAGTTTGTGAAGGTGGAGTTAGGAGAGATGTGTTTTCAGACCATGGTGGAAATTGGGTAGTGCCTGAGCAGTTCGTAGAGGTGCCCACTGGGGAGCTCGGGTGGAGAAGTGGTCAGAACCAGCCGGAACCATTCACGTGGGTGGCAGGAAGTGCAAGTGGCCCTGCTGCAGCAGAGTGGAGTGATCAAATTTGGCGGAGTAGGACTGAATTGTCCTGTCGATAAGAAGGGGCTCTCCTGTTGGCTCCAGTGTCAGCCAGAGTCAGGACTTTGAATCTGACACTGATTGCAACCGACAGCCAATGGATTGGCAAGATTGTATAAGATGTGACAAATACTGGTCTAGCCCCTGAAATCCAAGGCTGAACTTGCAGTGATGGCTGTCAGGGGGGGCTTGTGTGTAGGTAACAGTTAAGGCTTGTAACCTAAAGGTTGCAGGTTTGATTCCCAGGTAGGACAATGCTGCTGCACCCCTGAGCTAAATGGCTTCAGAATACATCCAGCTGTATAAATTGACACAAAAGCTGTGTCCCTATGGATAAGAGTGTCTGCTGAATGCCTGTAATGTAATGTGATGTAATGTGATGTAATGTGATGTAATGTGATGTAATGTGATGTAATGTGATGTGATGTGATGCAGTGTGATGTAATCTAATGTGCGGACTAAACGTACCTGTGAAGGGTGGAGCAGCCGGACGCAGTTTGAGGAAACCTGGGCCACGCTGCTGGGAGTGCTGGTCACGCAGCCAATCAGCATGGACCAGGAAGAGGAGAATCAGCAGGAGGTGAGGTCACGACCCTTTGAGCACGCCACACCCTCGTCTCACAAACTTCCTGAACCTGAACTTCCTGTTGCAGACCGCAGCACACCGTCTGGCCAGTTAATGGCACCAATCAATATGAGTATCCCTGTCATACAGTAAAGATGGCTGCTGAAAAGATGCAGAGCGTCTGCCAGGCAAATGAGTTCCAAATGAGTTGTTGGCCTATAAACATGGTGAATGGTAATGTGTGTGCGTGTGTGTGTGTGTGTGTGTGTGCGCAGGAGGACCTGGAGCGGACACAGATAAACGTGCTGGCGGTGCAGGCCATCACCTCTCTGGTGCTGAGCGCCATGACCCTCCCTGTGGCGGGAAACCCTGCGGTCAGCTGCCCGGAGCAGCAGCCGCGCAACAAGGCCCTCAAAGCGCTGGACACTCGGTAAATACGCCCTGTCTGTGTAGCACATCGATTGTAGATATGCCCTGTCTGTGTAGCACATCGACTGTAAATACGCCCTGTCTGTGTAGCACATCGACTGTAAATAAGCCCTGTCTGTGTAGCACATCGACTGTAAATACGCCCTGTCTGTGTAGCACATCCACTGTAAATATGCCCTGTCTGTGTAGCACATCGACTGTAGATATGCCCTGTCTGTGTAGCACATCGACTGTAAATACGCCCCGTCTGTGTAGCACATCGACTGTAAATATGCCCTGTCTGTGTAGCACATCGACTGTAAATACGCCCTGTCTGTGTAGCACATCGTCTGTAGATACGCCCTGTCTGTGTAGCACATCGACTGTAAATATGCCCTGTCTGTGTAGCACATCGACTGTAAATCTGTAAATATGCCCTGTCTGTGTAGCACATCGACTGTAAATCTGTAAATATGCCCTGTCTGTGTAGCACATCGACTGTAAATATGCCCTGTCTGTGTAGCACATCGACTGTAAATATGCCCTGTCTGTGTAGCACATCGACTGTAAATCTGTAAA